>NC_067126.1:204686-244238 GCF_021347895.1 Acanthochromis polyacanthus | reverse complement strand
CATGTAAAATTACACTGGAAGCCCATCAATACCGGGGACTGTCTTTCTCCAAAAGAAACAGGGCTATGTCGCGTGGCACCCGCCGAGTGAGCAGGCCCAGAAATCCCTCAGCCCTGTCTTCGTCAACCTCCCTCCCTTTAAAAAGCCCGATAGTTGTCGGTAGAGACACTTGCCATTTCACTCGCGTCTGTAGTGAGCCGTCCCTGATCATCTCTAACTGCGGTCAGAACTTGTTTCTCTCTGCACAAACTGAGCTGAAAAAAGCCGCAGAGCATGCCTCTGACTTTTCATGCAGCTCTCTCCGCGACCGCGCCAGATATGCGCGAGCATCTTGCTCATAAAACTCCCTGAGCTGAGACTTCAGGGTGTTGCAGACTTGTAGGTCCACCTCACCCCCGCAGTTACCCCTGGTATATTCCAACTCAAGCTGTTGCTGCAGATGAGACACTTGTCTTCTTGACCTCCTCTTCCTAGCCTTGCAGTACTTCAGGCAAAAGCGCTTAATGCGCTCCTTTGCTATTTCCCACCATGCAGAAACCCCAGAGCACATGGGTCTGAGTCCCAAAAGGTCCCTAAAAACCACAAGAATTGCCTTCTGAAAGTAGCTTCCTCCAACACGCTGATGCTAAGGCGCCAATAGCTAGGCCCAAAAAGAGGCAGAGACGAGCCTACCTGAAACAATAGCCCATGGTGATGGGTGAAGCAGACAGGGAACACCTTGCCTGCCAACAAACTTAAAGACCCCGAAAAAAACACGTAGTCCAGACGCTTTACTACCCCACGCGAGTTGTGCCATGTGGGTCCATCTGCCATCGGCCGGACTGCCTTGCCCCCATCCACCAAGCCGTGTCCCTCAAAAAAACGTGATATGTATCGCTCCCCGGCCATGCTCGCCCCACTCCCTAACTCAACATTAAAATCACCCCCGACAATGACCTGCCTGTTTGTGGTGAGGTGCGGTTCGATCAGTCCAAAAACCTCCTGCCTCTCTACTGGAGTTTGTGACCCATACACCACAACGACCCTGAGCTTCAGTGACCCCCACGACACATCAGCTCCCAAAACCCTCCCCTGAGAAACCACAACATTGTCCACTTTCATGTCCCTTGATCCAAACAGAATCCCAACCCCAGTAGAGTGAACCCCACCCCCCAACAAGCTCACCCCCAACACTTCAGACCGCAGGCCCCCTACCCCACTCTCGAAGGGAGCCCACATAATCAAAAACAACCCTCCTTTTAACAGGGTCCCTCATACCCCTCACATTCGGCGACATTACATTAAAAAAAAACATATTTGACATCAAAAAGAAATAAACCTGCAAAAAACCCACCTATTGATCATACAGGTCCATGCTGTCCATCTGCTCGGCCCAGGAAAAGGGCACAGTATTCGGCAAGGATGTCGGCCTGTTGGGTCCCTCATATGCATCCTTCCCCAAAGGTGAAGGAACCATCGTAAGGTCCGGGGTAAGTTCTAGTTCCAATTCAAATCCTGGCGTGAGCGGGTCCTCCACGCCAGCCCCAGACTGTTCATCATTCAACCCTTCCCCCTCCCCCTCCACACTGTCCCCCTCTTGCGTTCGTCCCTCTTCAGCCCCTGCTGCGCCTCTTACTGCTTGACTGGGCTCTCTGCCCTCACAACCCCCCACATTCAACCCATCAGTCTTAACTGTCTCTTCACCCCTTGACCTCTTGCTGTGCAGGCCCTGTTCAGCAGGAGGACCCGCATCAAAGGCCTGTGATCCTCCACGCACACCTTGGTCCACCTTAAGCTGGACTGAGACAGGGGAAGCCGCCGGAGAAGCCACCCGGAGGCCGTCCAAGGTCGATGGGCCTTCCCCGTGATCTCCCACAGGGACAGCCACGTTATTCCCACGGCCTGCAGCACTCTCTCACTCCCTGGAAGCGCCGGCACTCTTCGAGGCTCCCCCTGGTCTCCCACCTCTGGCAACCTCCGCAAAGGTCCACGCATGGGTCGGGCAGTCCCGGTACAAATGTCCCAAGCCGCCGCAACCATGGCATGCCCTCGGCTCACTGTAGTCCTTCGCCTCGTGTCCTCCCTGCTCACAGAAGCGGCAACGGTCTCCAGCACATGATGTCTCTGCATGACCCGACTGCCGACAGCGGCGGCAGAATGCAGGTTGCCGTGCATAGTACAAGTAACCCCTGTCCCCACCCAAGTTTTAAAAAAAAGCAGGCGGGTGCTTAAGTTCGTTGGGCCCGTCTGGGTCAGCCTTCAACAGCATCTGAAACTGCTGCCTGCCCGTCCAAACTCCCAAGGGATCGTGGACATACCTTGCCGCCGTCACCACCTCCCCGTACTGACTCAGAAAAGACGAAATTTGCAGGTCAGTGACAAAAGGGTTGTACATATGCACAGTGACAACCCTAAAATTCGGCCAATCCAAATTCCAAACCTTATACAAGGTGAGAGGCCGCGTTGATGCCGTGTTCCTGCATCTCTCTGCCGCTCGTTGGTATAACTCTTCTCCTCTCCACGTGACGTCAGAAGCCTTGACCTGCAGGTTCCACTGAACACACAGCACGTCTTCCACCTTAAAAAGGAGATGTTCCATAATGACGGTCCTACAGAACCACATCCGGGACGAAGCATTTTCTTCAGCTGAAGCCACCTGGAACTGCAGGATATATCTCAGCCCGACCCCGGGGATCTGCTGCTCTGGTGCAGCCTCTGCAGCCATCTCCGTGGTGAGAAGAAACTACTCAGCAGTCGCAGTCGCCGCCGCCGCCGCGAGGCTCCGGTACTATGCTTGATCTTAGCCAAAAGGCCAAGAAGCGATGACCCATGACCGTTTGCTGCCGGGGCCCAGCCCCCTGGCGCAGTTCTCACTTGTGCTGGTGCACTGTTTTCACCGGGCTGCGCTACTGGCTTCTGCCTGGTGACCTCACACACAAGCTCCACTCAGCACCGCCCAAAAATCTGTCAAGCACAGCTCCTTTGCTTTCAACAAACAGATATGGCTCTGTCAGATGGCAAAGCCTATCAAAAATAGGATAAACTCGTTGGAGTCACTCTCCACCGGAAGAGAGAAGCCGGAGTACCCGGAGAAACCCACGCATGCACAGGGAGAACTCTATGCAGAAAGATCCCAGGCCTACTCCGGGATTTGAACCGGGGATCTTCTTGCTGCAAGGCAAAAGTGCTAACCACTACGTCACTGTGCAGCCCACCAACACATGTAGGTTATGCAGTAAAAATTATTTTTTTCAGCTGAGAAAAAATACCATGGCCTGGATAAATGAGAATCTGCACAAGCAACATATTTGACCTATAAACTAATGCAATATTGCTCAAAAAACAGCATTTCGTGGAGAAAGTTGGTGGACGATACATTCAGTACAGTGAAACATCTTTCTGGAGTCGATATGCAGTCAGTGGGGTGAAAAACTAACATTTTTTTTATGATTCACGGCCTGATATTTGTGTCATCCTGCACAGAAAACATTTCTGAGTTTTCTCTGTTCTAGTTCTAGTTCTAGACTGGACCTGCGTCGTCTTTAGAAAATACTTTTCCTTCTTAAAATAAAAGCCAGCCCTGTGGGATTTAAAGATTGCAGCAGGAACACACACAACACAGTCACCATCGCCTCTTCTTCCTCGTCTTCGATTTCTGCTGCAGCCCACCGCACATGGTGGGAACATCTCCAGTCTGTTTTGTGACTTGTTAAATCTGCTATTGATCGTATCTTGACAGCCTGCTCCATCTTAATGCCCTCCACAATGTCGATGGGCTCCTTCACAATGGCGTCTGAGTTTTCTGCTGCAACATCTTCAATGTTCACGCCCCCTGCGAGCTGCCAATCAACACTGGGCCCTGTGGGACACAAGTGGGAGTTAAGAGGGGTTTAACGCTCAGAGTTACTGCACTGTTTCAATTTCTCAATCTGTGAGCCTCATTCAGACAAGATTTACAGTTTGAGTCTACTGGAGGTGAGCAATTACATTATGGCTGCTCCGGTCACTGATTTTGGGAACTGCTCATGAAATCAGCCAAACTATCTCCTGTTCAATCAGCTAACTGAATGCTCCTCCTGTTAATTAAATCATTGCAGCTTCACATTTTAAAACAAAACTCTGATTTTCTTTCTCCTGCATTGGAGCACACTGGAGAAACGTGCTGCCATAAAATGTTTCATCAGGCATGTTTCTAAGCCCGATCAACAACAGAAAGTTATGTAACTACACATTAAAAGCTCTACTGCTGGCTTCACATTACATTTGCACTCAGTCTACAGATTATTTCAAGAAATGCATTGGTTTTGTCCATAAAGAAAACCCATCTCAAGTCTTTCAATGCTGTTTTGTCTGACTAACAGTTCAAAATTCTTCATACTGAAGTCATTTAAACACCTGGGGAGAAGTGGCAGCAGCTTAAGATGAAATATAAAAACATTGTTCAAACAGGTCAGACCTCGGCATTATCTCATGGAGGTACTTCATGTTGATCATGTTTTACATTGTAAAGTAGCCTAAATACTAAGTGGCTGTTTGACTGTGCAGTTGTTTTATCCACACATAGCCTAAATGTCTGCATCCATATCATGTTCTGTTAAATAATTGAGCCTGTTTAAACTAACACAGACTTCTGCTCAGCCAACAGAAAGAAAGTAGATGCCTGTAAATCAGGTGGTATAAAAGGTCATGGATGCATATCTATCTATCTATCTATCTATCTATCTATATATATATATATACACACGTGGACAAAATTGTTGGTACCCCTCAGTTAAAGAAGGAAAACCCACAATTCTCACTGAAATCACTTGAAACTCACAAAAGTAACAATAAATAAAAATTTATTGAAAATTAAATAATCAAAATCAGCCATCACTTTTGAATTGTTGATTAACATAATTATTTAAAAAAACAAACTAATGAAACAGGCCTGGACAAAAATGATGGTACCTCTATAAAAGATTGAAAACTATTTGACCAGAGTGACATGATTAACTCAGGTGTGTCATTTAATTGACGCCACAGGTGTTTCCAAACTCATAATCAGTCAGTCTGCCTATTTAAAGGGAGACAAGTAGTCACCCTGCTGTTTGGTGAAAAGGTGTGTACCACACTGAACATGGACAACAGAAAGCGAAGGAGAGAATTGTCCCAGGACATCCGAAAAAAATTATAGACAAACATCTTAAAGGTAAAGGCTATAAGACCATCTCTAAACAGCTTGAAGTTCCTGTGACAACAGTGGCTCATATTATTCAGAAGTTCAAGACCCACGGGACAGTAGCCACCTCCCTGGACGTGGCCGCAAGAGGAAAATTGATGACAAATTGAAGAGACGGATCGTTGGAATTGTATCCAAAGAGCCCAGAGCAACCTCCAAAGAAATTAAAGGTGAACTCCAAGGCCAAGGTACATCAGTGTCAGATCGCACCATTCGTCGTTGTTTGAGCCAAAGTGGACTTCATGGGAGACGACCAAGGAGGACACCACTGCTGAAAAAAACTCATAAAAAAGCCAGACTGGAATTTGCAAAAATGCATGTTGACAAGCCACAAAGCTTCTGGGAGAATGTCCTTTGGACAGATGAGACCAAACTGGAGCTTTTTGGTAAGGCACATCAACTCTATGTTCATAGACTCAAAAACCAAGCATACGAAGAAAAGAACACTGTCCCTACGGTGAAACATGGAGGAGGCTCAGTAATGTTTTGGGGCTGCTTTGCTGCATCTGACACAGGGTGTCTTGAAAGTGTGCAAGGTACGATGAAATCTGAAGACTATCAAGGCATTCTGGAGAGAAATGTGCTGCCAAGTGTCAGAAAGCTTGGTCTCAGTCGCAGGTCATGGGTCTTCCAACAGGACAACGATCCAAAACACACAGCCAAAAACACCAAAGAATGGCTGAGAGAAAAGCGTTGGACTATTCTAAAGTGGCCTTCTATGAGCCCAGATCTGAATCCCATTGAACATATGTGGAAGGAGCTGAAACATGCCATTGGAGAAGACACCCATCAAACCTGAGACAACTGGAGCTGTTTGCTCATGAGGAGTGGGCCAAAATACCTGTTGACAGCTGCAGAACGCTCATTGACAAATACAGAAATCGTTTAATTGCAGTGATTGCCTCAAAAGGTTGTGCAACAAAATATTAAGTTATGGGTACCATCATTTTTGTCCAGCCCTATTTCATTAGTTTGTTTTTTTAAATAATTATGTTAATCAACAATTCAAAAGTGATGGCTGATTTTGATTATTTAATTTTCAATAAATTTTATTTATTGTTACTTTTGTGAGTTTCAAGTGATTTCAGTGAGAATTGTGGGTTTTTCCTTCTTTAACTGAGGGGTACCAACAATTTTGTCCACGTGTGTATATATACAGTATTCTACAAAAAGTAGCTTCCTTATCGTGATGGAAAGGACTGGCGCAAAATAGGTTAAAAGGAGAAAAAAATGTGAGCATCTTAAAAAGTCTATAAAAAAATATAAGCACATCAACCCCCAAACACAACTGATATTAACCTTTAGACGCATAACTGGGTCAAAATAAACACGCTCCGCTTAAAACATCCCCCGCCTTATATATCGTACCTCTGAGTGCAAGCAATAATAATATATACTGGACGATACACCTAGAAAATGATACATCTTCACTACAATAAAAAAAAACAGTCAGGTCAAGGTCATACATCCGAAAAGGCACATCTACATTACCAACAGGCTTAGTGTGCGCAATATGAATGAAATCCCTCAACTAGTTTCTGAGCTATGATCCGGAAACCAAAAAATATTTGAAGTGCCTCACTATGACCTTGAAAATCAGGTCAAGGTCATACACCCCAAAAGGCACATCTATACTATATAGAGATGGCCTGGGCGCAATATGAATGAAATCCCTCAAGTAGTTTCTGAGATATGCTCCAGAAACGAAATGCGGACGTGCGGACGTACGGACGGACGTACGGACGGATGTGCCCACGCCAATATCCCCCTTCATGCCTTCGGCTGGCGGGGGATAAAAAATGACCCGGTGAGGTCGTTTTCTTTCAATATCTTCATTAATATTCCAGCTATTCCTGAAAAAAAACATGCTTTTTTGTATTAGTGCATTTAAATTTTCAAGTTACCTTTTATACTTTTAAAGAATATTTTTATTAACACTCCAAGCTCTTTATCACTGACAATATCACACAGGAGGTGATGAAGTACACAAACTTGGAGGAAGAGTGGAAAAATGTCAACAAAATGTGTGTTGACATTCTTCTACTGCTGTTCTGTGGAATATTCTTCCTTTTCAATGATCAAAATGTTCAAAATCTGCTATAAAGGGAAAAATAAACATTTCAAACATGAAATTGGTCTTGTGTGGACAAAAATATAATGCAAACAATAATACAAATGATTAATCTGAACCAAAATAACAAAAATGGCATAAAAACGCATTGATTCTTATGTTTGACCCACGCATGGAAGAGTGCAGGGTCCAATCATTTGTGGATCTAAGGGTTAAAAAAATAAGGGTTAAAAAAAGGTGTCAAATCTTTTATGCTTTTTCTAAATTTATCTGAATTTAAACCCATTTGTTTCACCTAAAAAAAATAACGGTATACAACGCATCAATGGCTATCGCTTCAAACATTTATTCTTCTCGTCGCTTAAACTCAAAAAAATGCACTGAAAGTGGATCAATTTTTATAAAAGTTATCTGGGAATCTATCTAAAGTTAGACATATTGTTTTAAATATCCATAATGTCTGATGGAGAAGTTTCATTCAGGATCACAGCTGGTCAAGCAGAAGAAGATGTGAGATGGAATCACATTATCTGGTTTCAGGTCGTTGTTCTTCTCACCTGATAGGACCTCTCCATGGTGATGGCGAAGTAGTACTCTCTGCGTGGATACCTGCGCTCACAGATGAACACCTGGTTGCAGATACGACCCGCCTCCCCGGTCTGCTTGGTGTACAGCTTTCGACCGATCATCTGGGATGAAATGTCTCGGGCCTCCTCCGGCCTAAAGACGAAGGGAAGGAAAGTTCTGTTTTTTGCAGCACTGAATTGAAAAACTTCATACTGTAGAGAACTTTTTTTAACAATCATCTCACAAATCGGGCCCACTAGTTGCATTATTTTTGGCTTTGTTGGGTTTCTCTCTTTCACATAATACTGCAAGGACTACACCTTACATTGCGAAATATGAATCGATTGGTTTTGTCTGTTAAGAATATTCATCTCAAGTGTTCAAAAGTTGTTTTGTCTGAAAAGTGGTTCAAAATTATTTGTGATTTAACCCTCAGAACCCCAAAACACATGAAAGACAAGTTATATGTAAATAAATAAAACTTTTTTTTAAAAAGCCACCATTTATCTGAGCCAGAAACTGTAAAAACAGGAAGAATTATTGGATTTTCTACTTTCCAATGGTTCTTAATCACATGTGGTGTACAGCTAAATTAACTAAATGAACCAAATATAAGCCTAAAATTGTGATAACTCCTCAACATCACTTAATTCTTAAATTAACTGAAAGTTCTGCAATTTTGTGGACACTGACTGCTGCACGGAGCAAGGAGGACAAACCAAGCTCAGAGAGAGGTTTGGTGGGTGGCCGGATGTAATCGTTAGGCTTGACATCTACAGTCGTGGTCAAAAGTTTACATACACTTAAAAGAACATAATGTCATGGCTCTCTTGAGTTTCCAGTTATTTCTACAACTCTGATTTTTCTCTGATAGAGTGATTGGAACAGATACTTCTTTGTCACAAAAACATTCATGCAGTTTTTTTTTAATGACTTTATTATGTGTTAACAGAAAAAGTGACCAAATCTGTTGGGTCAAAAATATACACACAGCAATGCTAATATTTGGTTACACGTCCCTTGGCCATTTTCACTTTAATTACAGGTTCTTCTCAAAAAATTAGCATATTGTGATAAAGTTCAGTATTTTCTGTAATGTACTGATAAACATTAGACTTTAATATATGTTAGATTCATTGCACACAACTGAAGTAGTTCAAGCCTTTTATTGTTTTAATATTGATGATATTGGCCAAAAAGTAAAGAAAAACCAAAAATCCCTATCTCAAAAAATTAGCATATTATGAAAAGGTTCTCTAAACGAGCTATCAACCTAATCATCTGAATCAACGAGTTAACTCTAAACACCTGCAAAAGATTCCTGAGGCCTTTAAAAACTCCCAGCCTGGTTCATTACTCAAAACTGCAATCATTGGTAAGACTGCCGACCTGACTGCTGTCCAGAAGGCCATCATTGACACCCTCAAGCAAGAGGGTAAGACACAAAGAAATTTCTGAGCGAATAGGCTGTTCCCAGAGTGCTGTATCAAGGCACCTCAGTGGGAAGTCTGTGGGAAGGAAAAAGTGTGGCAGAAAACGCTGCACAACTACAAGAGGTGACCGGACCCTGAGGAAGATTGTGGAGAAGGGCCGATTCCAGACCTTGGGGGACCTGCGGAAGCAGTGGACTGAGTCTGGAGTAGAAACATCCAGAGCCACCGGGCACAGGCGTGTGCAGGAAATGGGCTACAGGTGCCGCATTCCCCAGGTCAAGCCACTTTTGAACCAGAAACAGCGGCAGAAGCGCCTGACCTGGGCTACAGAGAAGCAGCACTGGACTGTTGCTCAGTGGTCCAAAGTACTTTTTTTGGATGAAAGCAAATTTTGCATGTCATTCAGAAATCAAGGTGCCAGAGTCTGGAGGAAGACTGGGGAGAAGGAAATGCCAAAATGCCTGAAGTCCAGTGTCAAGTACCCACAATCAGTGATGGTCTGGGGTGCCATGTCAGCTGCTGGTGGTGATCCACTGTGTTTTATCAAGGCAGGGTCAATGCAGCTGGCTATCAGGAGATTTTGGAGCACTTCATGCTTGCATCTGCTGAAAAGCTTTATGGAGATGAAGATTTCATTTTTCAGCACGACCTGGCACCTGCTCACAGTGCCAAAACCACTGGTAAATGGTTTACTGACCATGGTATTGCTGTGCTCAATTGGCCTGCCAACTCTCCTGACCTGAACCCCATAGAGAATCTGTGGGATATTGTGAAAAGGAAGTTGAGAGTCACCAGACCCAACACTGTGTATATAGCCAAATTGGTGGCCTATTTTCCCTTCAAGTGGAAGACAGCTATTGATTAGAGGGATTTTAAGCATGTTTAGCTATAAACAAAATAGTGGTTCTGCAGCATAAATACTTCAAAATGTATACAATTTAAACTTTGAATATACAGAATACTTAAGAGTTAAGAATTATACCATATCAGTAACATTTGGCCTACATTATACATGGCTGTTCATCCAATTGTTGCACAGTTTATAGCTGTGTAACTTAAAAGTAACAATCCTATGTCTTTATCATGTATTTCACTCTTTAGAGTATTGTCCTTAAATATTAAATTTTGATTTAAAGGGTTTCAGTTTATTGTTATACTTCTTGGGCCTCATTCATGAAGCGTTCTTAAGAACAAATCTGTTCTTAGAGCCTTTTTAAGAAGATTTTTGGCATTCACAAACGTGTTCTTAACTGACCTGTTCTTAAAAGTAAGAACAAATTCTAAGAACACTCAGGAGGACTCTTACGCACAAAAAATCTGCTCTTTTAGAATTTTGTTACAGTCAAAACTGATCCAAAAATTTGAATTTCTTTCTTAAAATGATTCAAATATTACCACAAATTATTTAATTTAAAACTAGATTTATTCAAGTGAATTTTAGTGATCAATGGGTTTATAGTTCAGTGCCAGTTAAACTCAAAATCAGATTTTAGATCTGAAGCTGCACTTGGTCACATTAACATGTTTGGAGGTCTGTGGGAGGTACAAGCGCAATGACCACTACGACGTGCACGCGCGATGACTGCCGCCACGTGCACGCGCCCCAGTGTGCACGCGCGCGCTGACCGGGGAGACAAGGCGGACATGGCCTGGGCAGTTTTACCTGTCACTGCAGCAGAGGCAGAGGGTGTTTTATTACGACCAGGGCCGGCCCTAGGACTTTGGTGGCCCTAAGCAAGATTTTTTTTGTGGCCCCAAAACATGCACAGGGTAACTACCAAATCACATGCACAGCTTGTAATTGGGTTAAAACACACATGCACATGATTAACAGCAAATATTCAGCCCACTCCTGAACTTCCTTTTTGGAGCCATGATGCCATCTCTAGTGCTACTGCTTTTCCATCTGTGGCTTCTCCAGACCAGTGTAATCGATCAAGTTTGAAATGGTGCCGTGGTGTCACAGTAGCCTAACTTACGTACGAAGCATGGAGTCACCAACTGACTGCTGGTTTATTTTTTCTTTCCTGTATTTTCCCGTATAGTTTTCTAATAAGCCAGTTTAAATTGATATGTTACCATGATGATTTATGTTTTATTGGAATAAAGACAGGCATGGGCGTAACCACCATCTCAGAAGTGAGGGGGACAAATTTTTCAGAGCGATTTATCATTCTCTTACATTTAATTGCACCGTCCTTAGTGGTTAAAGAACCACATAATCCCTAACAGCCACAGTGCAATACCAGGGGACCAACTAGGCTAGTTCTTTAAACTATAAAGTATAAAACTTTAAACTATAAAATCTAAAGTTTTAGTGGCCAAACTCTAGTTAAGTTGACAACAATGTCCCTTGAACATCTACTGGACGAGTAGCCAAAGGTGCCAAACACTGAACATGAAATGATCAGTACTTATCTTATTCTAGTATCTTATTTTCAGGAAGTTATAATCTCTGCTCACCTGTAAAGACCCTACATCCTTGTCCCTGCTGCTGGCCTCTGATCCATCTCCTCCCTGACTCTGCTCTTTCTGTTATGGCAATAAACATTAAAAAATGTGGTAAGAAAAATTCTGAAATAGCATTAGGAAGAGTAAAAATTGCAGTAGAATTTAACCTCAAAATCACTTTAACCCATAGATACATATTTTTTTCTCAGCCACTTATATATTTTTTTTCACCTCTTGCAGACCCTGCATGGTCAACATTACTGCTGGCTGCCGCCTCTGGTCCATCTCCTGCCTGACTCTGCTCTTTGTTATGGAAATAATCATTAAAAAATCTGAAAATCAAAATTCTGAGATAGAATTACAAAGAGAAGGAGTAAAAAAATAGTTGTAAATTTATGCCATAGATAGCCTATTCTTTTTTCTCCTCCCTGACTCTCCTCTTTTGGGACCAAAAGACTTAAATACATGGAGAGCAATTGTGAGCACATCTTCTGCCCAGAAATTAAAGAGGACTGGGTTTATTCCAAGAATAAACTAATTAGCAGTAATGTAACAGAGGCAACCACATTTGAATGATTGTTAACTAGCTTAACATATTGATATATTGCCACGTTTTACCTTGTCATCATTTAGCTAACAAGTCTAACATTGTTTACATCCAACAAGGTCACACAACTTACACGGTTTGTTTGGAAAAAAATGTTTTTTGCTTCTTGCTGGCTCTGGTTGGTTTGCTAAACATTACTCCAGCTGCACGTTCAGCACTGCTCAGCACAGCAGCACGTCTCCTGTGGAACACCTGCGTTAGCATGCGCTCATGGTGCATTCAAAGACGGCTCGGGAAAACACGTTATTGTAACGGCTGAAAAAAGTGCCTTGACATGTCTGGGGCTGCGGCTGCCGCCCAATCAGCGACACTGAACTTACAACGCGTGTTGGGTTGCCAGGTTAGTCCGAAGCAAGTAATGTTAGATGGCAGTCTGTGGGTCAGACCATCAGACACAGTCAATTCGGGGGGCCCCTAGTGGCGGCGGGGCCCTAAGCAGCCGCTTAATTCGCGTATAGGGAGAGCCGGCCCTGATTACGACACACACCCTTTCTGAGTATTCACCTTATTCAGCTCCGCCCATTTTCCAACGGGCGGGACTTCCTGTTTTGAGTAGCACTTCTGGTAACTCGATCATGCCGGTGTTTACAACTGAGAGAGTGATGTGGGAAGAAACGGAAACCTCTTTAAAAAAACAGAAATGGATCAAGTCTGCCGCATTAATACCTTATGGGGTAGTAATCATACGGATAGAAATGGTTCAATAATAGAAGAAATTTTAGATGAAAGGTCACTGGTTTGTCTAAATGATGGACAAGGGACTAGAATTGATGTAAATAGAGGTGCCATTTCATGTATAGATCTCACAATAGTGTCTTAATCGTTAGCTAATTGTTGTGAATGGAGAGTTAGGAATGAGTCTCTGGTAGGTAGTGATCATTTTCCAATACTAATTAAAATTAATAAAGAGGTATCCAAACAGATGGGCTGCACCTTTACGAGATGGTGCTTTGATAAAGCTGACTGGAAGAAATTTAAACATAGGTGTGAAGTCACAGTAGGCCTCATTAGTCTAGAAGGTGATATAGAGGATAATGCTAAACAGGTTGCAGAACATATTATAGATGCTGCAAACTTGAATGTTGGTAAGAAAACAACAGGGAGTAGGAGAAGGGTAGTTCCATGGTGGAATGAGGAATGCACTAAAGCAATTAAAGAAAGAAACAGGGCTTTTAGAAAGCTAATGAAAAATATGATACAAGAAAATCTAATAGAGTTCAAAAGAAAAAGGGCGTGTGTTCGGAAAATAATTAAAGAGGCAAAGAAGAGATCATGGAGAAATTTCTGTTCCACCATTGGGAGAGAAACCAAGTTAGATCAGGTGTGGGCCATGTTTAGGAAAATGAATGGTAACAGGAACTCAGGTAAATCCTCAGTACTGATTCATGAAGATGAGGTGATTACTTCAGATAAAGGAAAAGCAGAATTACTTGGGAAAACCTTTGCTGCCATTCATAGTGGTGATCATCTAGATGATTTACACAGGGAAAGGAGAGAATTGGTTCTTAGGGAACATGGAAACATCTGGGAAATAAAAGAAATTGTAGCTCACCATTAGATATGGAGTTCACAATGAAAGAGCTAAAAGCAGCCTTGCAAGGCACAGGTAACACGGCTCCAGGACAAGATCAACTATGTTATGCAATGTTCCGACAGCTTCCTGAAGTAACAATGCAAATAATATTGAATCTTTTCAATAAAATATGGAGAGAGGGACAGATACCTAGGAGTTGGAAGGAGGCAGTTATTCTGCCTTTTAGCAAGCCAGGAAAAGATCCTGGAAATCCAATCAATTACAGACCTATTGCATTAACATCACATATTTGCAAATGGATGGAGAGAATCATAGTAAATAGATTAGCTTTTTATTTAGAGCAGAAAGGATTGTTGAATGTTAGGCAGTATGGGTTCAGGAAAGGGCGATCAACAGTGGATGCCTTAGTTAGAGTGAGTAATGAGATTGAAAAGACTTTAAAAATGAAAGAAGTTATGATTATTGTTTTTTTTGATATTGAGAAAGCATATGATTCAGTGTGGAGAGATGGTATACTCATTAAACTTAATCAAATGGGTATTGGTGGAAGAGTTTATAACTGGATAATAAATTTCTTAACGGATAGAAAAATTAAGGTAAAAGTAGGAACAACGTTGTCTCAGGATTTTGAGGTAGAAAATGGTATTCCGCAGGGAAGTGCCATTAGTCCAATATTGTTTAATGTCATGATTAATGATATTTTTTCAAATTTAAACTGGAATGTTAAATCAGCCCTCTATGCAGATGATGGTGCTATATGGATGAGAAGCAGAAATGTGGCTCATGTAACCAAAAATGTGATGAATGCGATTCAGGAGGTAGAGAGGTGGTCATATGAGTGGGGGTTCAAACTTTCAGTCAGTAAATCTTGTTACATGATAATAACAAATAAAAGGGAGATTAATAATATAAATCTAACGTTGTATGGGCAATCTTTGCAGAAAGTGAATGAGTTTAAGTACCTAGGTCTATGGCTGGACAATAAATATACATGGAAAACTCATATTCAACATTTAGAAACAAAATGTAAAAAATCAATAAACCTTTTACGAGCTGTTGCTGGGTGTAATTGGGGAGCAGATAAACAAGCATTACTGGACATATATAAAGCATTGATGAGGTCAGCCATAGATTATGGTTGTATAATATATGGAGCGGCAGCAGTAACTACTCTCAAAAAAATAGACAGGTTACAATATAGGGCTTTGAGAATCTGTACAGGACTCATTAAAACAACACCAACTAATGCAGTCATAATTGAGGCAGGAGAAGTACCACTGGAGATAAGAAGAGATATATTTGCATTAAATTACTGGGTAAAATTAAAAGGGTATGGAGGTGAGAATCCCGTGACTAATACATTAGAACAGTGCTGGGAGTATTCCACATTTAAAAGGAGAGGCTTTGGATGGGAGATAAATAATAAGGTGAAACAGCTTAACATGGAGAATTTGGATTTTGCAATAGCTAATCCAATAAGTAATGTGCCTCCATGGTTGTACCCAGAAATAAAAGTGGATATGTGTATTTTAGAAAAGAAAAGAGAATGGTGTAGGGCAGAAACTGGGATAAAAGTAAATACATATGTGAGGCAAAATTATTACAGCCACCTTAAAATATTTACAGATGGATCAAAAAATGAACATGAATATGTGGGTATTGGTATTTTTATCCCAGATTTCAATATATGTATATCTAAAAGAATTTCGAATCAGTTATCAGTTTACACAGCAGAGGTGGTGGCCATTATTGTATGCTTGCAGTGGGTGGAGGAAGTCAGACCAGATCGGGTGGTGGTGTGCACTGACTCTGCAGCAGCTTTACAAAGTATACAGACAACTAATTCAGACAGAGAAGATCTTCTAATGGAAATACAGCATAGCCTATTTAGACTACATCGGGGTGGTATTGATGTTCAGTTTTGTTGGGTACCAGCACATGAGGGGGTGAAAGGGAATGAGATGGCAGACAAATTAGCCAAAGCATCACTTAAGGGAGAAATAGCACTGCATATTCAATTAGGCAGAGGAGAAGGGAAAACAATAATTAAAAGGAAAGGACTGGAAAAATGGCAGGAAAAGTGGGATGAAGATAAGAAGGGTAGGGGATTTCATAAAATTCAAAAATCAGTGAAAGTTAATAATTACGAAGAAAGGAGCAGGAGGGAAGAAATTGTCATCTCACGTTTACGAGTAGGACACACTGGGCTTAACAATATCATGTATCTGTTAGGGAAACGAGGAGATGATCTATGTGAAACATGCAGAGTTAAAGAAACCGTGGAACATGTGGTGATGCAGTGTAGGAAATTTTCAGTGGAAAGGGAAATGTTGGAGAGGAAAGTTAAGGAGTCGGGTAGGAAGTGGAGTCTAGTTGGAATGTTGGGAACAGAAGGAGAGGGGGAAGAGATAAGGAAAGGGAGGAGGGCGCTACTTGTGTTCCTGAGGGACACAGGGTTATTAAATAAGATATAAATAGGTAAATAGAAATGACTGAATGATGATACACACTCTTGTGCAGTAGGTGGCGGTATGCACCTTAAGTTGTTTGCGACCCGCCATTTAAAAAGAGAGAAGAAGAAGAAGAAGTCTGCCGCATCCGCAACTTATTACAGAGTGGGAGGATGACATGAAAAAGTGGCCACAAGTCATGTATGGCGATATTTTTAACTATTTCGTGTTGTCTCTTGGCGTTGAACGCTTGGCTATGAGGAATTATAAGAGCACTGAAGCCTATCAATATTTGCACAGTGGTAAAGTCGGCGCTGTTCTGTTACATCAAGAACGGGAATATACGTTTCTTAAAGCTAATGTCAGCCCGAGTCAGGCTAGTACCTCCACACACATGGCGTGGGTGTTGGTGACAGCTGATGGAGTGGTGGAGACCACAGGATGCTCCTGTATCGCTGGGTTGGGACGGTCCTGCTGTCACACTGCTGCGATATTATGGAAGGTATGTTGATTTGAATAAAACTTTATTTGATTCATGTATATATGATGTGGTTGTGCAAATGGAGGTTGTTATTGTCATTTCTGAAACAGCTCCTGCAGTTTACTGTGTTATTAGCCCTGTCACAAGCTAATGCTAATTCCCTGGAGCAACAAAAAACTGATTCTGACCAAACCGCAGTCATAACAACGTTTCAAAATAGCAGGGAGTATCTTTTTACCTCACTGATGGCATAGCTAGGTCTTTAGTGGAAACTGAACTTTGGTAGAATTGCTGTAGCTGCGCTGACAGTGACCGATGCAAGCTGTGTGTTTACATAGCCATGAGCTGGTCCGCAGCATTCAGATCGAACCTTTCCGTGCTCTAAACAATTCTGAGAGAGAGAAAGCGTCATCTTTCCCCAGTTGTTGTGGCACCCATGGACAGCACAATTGATGCCAGACATGTTAAAATCGCTTAAAAGAACAGTTAAAAGTAGCTACAGTAGCGAGAGGACTCGATGTTGTTGTAGTGCGAAGACGGTCAACCGGAAGTCAATCTCAAAAATGGCGCCGCCCTGCCTCACTTCCTGAATAAGGTGAATAACAGTTTAGCTGTCTCAGGTCAGACTTTATTGGCTGTTTGAAGCTCTGTCATCTGCAGAAATGACCATCACTCTGGTGGGCGGAGTTTCACCTGCACTCCAGTGCTCACTGTCTCAAACACTCTCTTGCTGCTGCCTTATAAGGAAGTTTAGAGGGTGTACCTTTTACATTTACAAGTCAATACAATGTAAATGTCATGTTAATGAGAGGGGAGGGTGTTCGTAGAGACTGTTCTTGAATCCGGCGCATCTCTCTCCTAAGAACAGATTTGGCTTGTCAAGAACGCTTCGTGAATCCGACGTACTTTTCTCTTGGAAGTTCTTAAAGCCGTTCTTACGAACGCTTTTCTACGAACGCGTTCATGAATGAGGCCCATTGATCTCAAATATGATGTTATTCTTAAGGGCTGGTTGAACCATTTTCTGTACAGACTTAGCATACTTATAGAAAATGGTTCAATGGTGAGTTGAAATGTTAAAAATGGGTCTGATTTGCACCTATCCTGTCTGTCTGCATCTGTTATTATCATTTTCAGAAAACTTTGTTGTGGTTTTTACAAGACTCTCCTGCATGAGCAAAAAAAAAAAGAACAAAAAGTTGATATTGACCTGAGTGGGTGACACTGGTTTGATTATTTGATCTGATTATATCCTCTGGCTACATGATTACACATTCTGTCTTACAGATGCATGTGCATGTTCATAATCACAAAATGAGAGACCTGAACTGAGGACCACCGACATCCTGGCTGCCATTAATTTTGAACTCTTGTAATTGGTGGTGGATTCAGCTTGAGTAGAATAGTGGAGGTGATAATCATAAAATTGATGATGTAAATTAATACATGTACATGTAATATGAGCTAATCATTTTGAATTTTATATTTTAAAATGTCTATCTACAGTATGTGGAGGATGCTTGTACATATTTATAGACACCAATTCTTTTGCAATTCACTACTATGAAAATGGCACTAATTTTCCTAACACTATTTTGTCTTTCAGATGCATGTGCATGTTCCTGATGGTACTGAAGTGTAGCATTTTCATGTGCATATAACAGCTTACTGACTAATACGTGCAATGTAAATTCATGGTGGAGGATTGTAATTAGACATTTTAGTTGGTGGAAGTAATCTGGTAAAAATGCAGAAAACATTCAAGCTAGTTGCTTCAGGCCTGATGGGACAGTCAAGCACTACTGCGAAACCAACAGACTGGTCGTTACGTTTCTTGTGCCAAACAGATGATGCAGGATTAGGTGAACTGAAATGTCCAGCAAGGAGAACAGAAGAAACATCTGGTTATGATTACATTGCAAATAATCTTTCAGAATTTGACAAAATCAATCGTGTGCCTATGAATATAAATCTGAATAGGTTGAATGATGGTCAGGGCATAGTAGAGACACTCAAGGCTCATAATAAAACTTTTGAATGGCAATTAAATGTGTGCTTAGTTACTTTTTTGTCTGAAAGTTTAAAATATTTTTTATTGGTCATTTCTACATTGTCAACACTTTTTAAGTATTTACAAAGTACATTTAGCCCTGTTTTTGTTGTTGTCAAAGAGATAGTTACAAAATAAATACACACAATGCATATTTCTTGCTAAAAACCAAGTATCCTAAATAAAACATTGAATCCACCCCCTTAATCTTTTAATTTTTGCTGAAGCTCTCCTTTTTCTGCTTACCAATGGTTTTGGCTATGCATCTGCAAAATTTGGTACTTTTATCACTATTTGAACAATTCTTCCAAATATTCTCCTTAACCGCTGCACTATTTGGCCAATATCATCAATATTAAAACAATAAAAGGCTTGAACTACTTCAGTTGTGTGTAATGAATCTAACATATATGAAAGTCTAATGTTTATCAGTACATTACAGAAAATACTGAACTTTATCACAATATGCTAATTTTTTTGAGAAGGACCTGTAGATGCTTTTGGAAGCCATCCACAAGCTTCTGGCAAGCTTCTGGTTGAATCTTTGACTGCTCCTCTTGACAGAATCGGTGCAGTTCAGTTAAATTTGTTGGCTCTCTGACATGGACTTGTTTCTTCAGCATTGTCCACATGTTTTCAATGGGGTTTAAGTCAGGACTTTGGTAAGAACATTCTAAATCCTTAATTCTAGCCTGATTTAGCCATTCCGTTACCACTTTTGATGTGTGTTTGGGGTAATTTTCCTGTTGGAACACCCAAGATTTTAGTTTATTGTGAAAAATTTGAAGGTAATCCTCCTTCTTCATTATCCCATTTACTCTCTGTAAAGCACCAGTTCCATGGGCAGCAAAACAACTCCACAGCATAATTCTACCACCACCGTGCTTGACGGTAGGCATGGTGTTCTTTGGGTCAAAGGCCTCACCTTTTCTCCTCCAAACATATTGCTCGGCATTGTGGCCCAACAGCTCGATTTTTGTTTCGTCTGACCACAGAACTTTCCTCCAGAAGGTCTTATCTTTGTCCATGTGATCAGCAGCAAACTTCAGTTGAGCCTTAAGGTGTCGCTTTTGGAGCAAGGACTTCCTTCTTGCACGGCAGCCTCTCAGTCCATGGCAATGCAAAACATGCTTGACCATGGACATTGACACCTGTGTTCCAGCAGCTTCTAATTCTTGGCAGATCTGCTTTTTGGTGGTTTTCGGTTGACTCCTAACCCTCCTGACCAATTTTCTCTCAGCAGCAGGTGATAGCTTGCATTTTCTTCTTGATCATGGCAGTGACAAAACAGTGCCATGCACTTTATACTTACAAACAATTGTTTGCACTGTTGCTCTTGGGACCTGCAGCTACTTTGAAATGGCTCCAAGTGACTTTCCTGACTTGTTCAAGTCAATGATTCGCTTTTTCAGATCCGTGCTGAGCTCCTTTGACTTTCCCGTTGTAGCGTTTGTGGGCATTTGTATCCACTGAGCCCTATTTAAATGGCCTTAGAGACGTAACCAGCTGTAGTCACTCATAATCACTCACAAGAAGTTAAGAGGCAATGCTATGAAGCTCATTTCATTGACACAACTTTCTAAGTCACTAAAATTGCTAATTCATGTTGCTGTATGTATATTTTTGACCCAGCAGATTTGGTCACTTTTTCTGTTAACCCATAATAAAGTCATAAAAGATAAGATAATCCTTTATTACTCCCCGTGTCCGGGGAAATTTCCCATGTTACAGCAGCATACATCATACAGTAGAGCAACAATAGCAACAGTAAACAACAATGTAATGATAATCATAATCACAATCACAATATGTCCAGGAGTGTAGAAAGGGAAAGGTGGCTTATGGAATGATGTGAAGTACAGAGAAACTATGCAGATTATGTGGTAAGGGATTGTGTGAAGCAGTCCATTTTTGTGTAAACATCAGACAGTGATGCTGGTGTTATAAAGTCTTATAGCAGATGGAATGAATGAGTTGCGATAGCGTTCCGTATTGTAGGTTAAGTGTCTCAGTCTCCTACTGAAATTGCTACCTTGGGACTTCACAGTGTCATGCAGTGGGTGGGAGGGGTTGTCCCTCATTCATGAACCAAACTTCATGAATGTTTTTTTGTGACAAAGAAGCATCTGTTCCAATCACTCTATCAGAGAAAAATCAGAGTTGTAGAAATAACCATAAACTCAAGAGAGCCATGACATTATGTTCTTTACAAGTGTATGTAAACTTTGACCACGACTGTACCACTTCATGCGGTGGCTGGCATCAGGATGTACAAATGATGCACATCCCCTGTACCCCACCTTCATGGTAAACATATAAACATACTTTACAATGGAAAAAAAATACATTCAGCACAGAAGTTTAGAATTAATTATAAAGATGATTTAAAAATAGACATTAAGATCATACTACACTACAGTGCACAGCTATTCAAAATCTGTTTTCTTGTATGTGTATGAATTTTGATGACATCGTTGCACATCAGCCACTACAGTTGATCCTATTGCATCATTTCATGCACTGCCAGTGATTGCCTAGCCATTGCAAATTAATTTAAAAAAGAGTGAAACCAAGACGGCCAACACACGGCCAGAAACACCAAGTTGCTCGTTTCCTTTTGCTCAAACCTTCTATAAAAAGAGAGCTTTGCAGGAAACAAAAATATGGTGACATCAAGTAACATCTAAGGAGTTATGCAATTGCAAAATTTTCCAAGTATTGATTTTTTTTTAATCAGGATGAAATTATAATTAATCACATGTCCACTTAAGTGTACATCATGCATCACAAGCTATATTTCAACTACAATTCACAAGCTACAATTATGCTATTACTGCTGCTGTTCTTGAAAATATATCATCTGCAGGAACTTTTTTTGGCAGTAAATAAACTTGTTAATGTTTTTAGACTGTAACTTCAAGTTTTTGTATATATTTATATTTTGTAGAGCTCAGGAGCAGGGTATAATACACAGGCCAACAGGATAGTAGAGGAATTACTACAGTCAAGTGAAAAGAATGATGCTTGTAGAAGTGAGGAGGAATGGCTACCAGAAAGGGAAGAATTAGTAAACAGTAGCAGTAGTAGTGACAGTGGAGCTGAGGACAATGAGTCCAGAAAGGATGCCGAGGAAGATGAGGCTGAGGATGCATCACAAGGTATTATGCCAGGATATTATTATTAGTGTAATGCTATCCTCAGTTCAGAGACAGTTCCAATTTTGTGCCAGTGGTGTGTATACTCTTTCTGTTATGACCTGTCTCGTAAAACAGATTTTAGTTTGATTTTGATATGCTGTCAAAGTTTAGAATAGTTTCCTTGCAGTAAATCTAGCCATAAAAACATCCAGTGTAAGTTAGTGCTGGGGCAGTGCACCCTGCTATGGCTGACAGTTGATGTATAATGAGCAAGAGACTTTACAGGAGAGTGAATCCCCCAATGGTGTTTGATTATTTATGTTGTCTGTGCTGTTTTTATTTGTGTTGTTGGTCCTTTGACCACTTTTACTTAAAAGTCCAACCAGGGACTGTCACATTCCCTCCTGTGCCAGTGATCAGACTCGTTTAATGAGGAACAGCTGGGAGGAAGCTCAGCTGAGCGTGATGACAATCAGGAGCAATCAGCTCAGCATAAAAGCCTGGCTCTCCTCAGCCTCCATTGCTGGATCATTGCGACTGAACTCTGCACTCTGCACTCTGCACACCGCACACCGGATGCTACAAGCTATATGCCGTTACATACCCTTCGCTGTCTGGACTCTGTTCATGCTTCATGCTGGATACACACCACTCGCTGACCGCATGCCACACGCCATACGCCACACTCCACACTCCACACTCCGTCTCCCAAACCCTGGACTGCTGTGAGTTACCTTTCCCCGGGTTTAATTTAGTTTGTTATTCCTCCACGGCCATCTGGACCATCGCCCTTTGTTTAGTTTTGGTTTAGTTGTTCATCGTCCGGTTAATTTCCCCGTACCTTCCACTAGGAGTGTTTTTCTGTTTGTACTTGTGTTTATATTTTTTTTTTGTATATTAAATCCCTATTAATTCACCTGCCTGCCTGTTTCGCCTGCTGCTTGGGTTCACACCACCAGATCGTGACAGAATGATCCAGCCGCCCTTGAACCCAGCAGGCGCACTGCCCAACCCTCTGAATTCTCCCTCGGAGAGTTTCTGCTCCCTGTCCCCTAGTCTGCTGGCCTCTGAGCTAGTTGACCCACCGGTCTCTAGCGTTTCACACAGTAGCCAACCTGACCCTATTTCCCCACAAGCCACAGCGCCACCTGCCAAGAAGTCTGGCTGCCGAAGGCGAAACGCCAGGAGGCGTCGTGGCGCACCGGTTTCGGCTCCAGAGGAACTCTACTCCTCCTCGGCTCTAGAGCTGGGCGACACCTCTGCAGCCCTCATGCTTGGGGGACCTAGTGTGGCGCCCTCGATTCCAGAGGCTTTGAGAGCGGCCTCGGCCGTCATTGAAAGGCTGAGGGCCGCTGTATCCCGTCTTGGGGGGTCAGGGGCTGTCGCCTCCGTCCAAGAGACGATCGACGCCATCATCTCGGGGTTGGAGAGGTCCAAGGCGGCCTAATCCACCTACGGGGAGGCTTTAGCTACCGTAATGGATCCCAGAACCATCACCACATTCATGGAGGCAGTAATTACTGCCACTGCGGTCCTGGAAAGGCTCGATGCCGCCTCACTCCCTCTGACTGAGGAGAGGCCCCGAGCCATCTCACTCCTTTCACCTGAGGACAGGCCCTGTGCCGCCTCACTCCCTCCAGCTGAGGAGAGGCCCAGTGCCGTTCCACTCCTTCCGGCTGAGGAGAGGCCTCGAGCCGCCTCACTCTTTTCGACTCCAGTGGGGCCCATTGCCCCATTTTCGGGGCCAATCGTCCCGTCTTCTGTCCCTGTGGGGCCCATCGGCCCGTCTTCTGTCCCTGTGGGGCCCATTGGCCCGTCTTCGGCCCTTGCGGGCCCTATAACCTTGAAGAGGCATAAGGCCTCCTCCGCGGCCTTAGAGGAGCTCAACGCTCCCGCTGCCGCTCCCAAGGAGCAACGGGCTCCCGCTGCCGCTCCCAAGGAGCAACGGGCTCCCGCTGCCGCTCCCAAGGAGCAACGGGCTCCCGCTGCCGCTCCCAAGGAGCAACGGGCT
This sequence comes from Acanthochromis polyacanthus, assembly GCF_021347895.1. Lineage (NCBI taxonomy): Eukaryota > Metazoa > Chordata > Actinopteri > Pomacentridae > Acanthochromis > Acanthochromis polyacanthus. The sequence continues at coordinate 220,246 of NC_067126.1, read as the reverse complement.
CCCGCTGCAGCTCCCAAGGAGCAACGGGCTCCCGCTGCAACTTTAAAGAGGCACTCCGCCTCTCCTGCATCCTTAAGGAGGTGTTCCGCCTCTCCTGCGTCCTTAAGGAGGTGTTCCACCTCCTCTGCAGCCTTAAGGAGGTGTTCCGCCTCCTCTGCAGCCTTAGAGAGGCGTAACGTCTCCCCCAGATCCTATCTGAGGCAGCGTCCCGCCTTCTCTGCAGCCTTAAGGAGGCGAATCGCCTCCTCTGCAGCATTGATGAAGCTTTCCGCCTCCCCGGTGGCTTTAAGGAGACGTTCCACTTCCTCTGCAGCCTTCCGGAGGCGTCCGGCCTCCCCCGTGGCTCTGGTGAGGCGTCCCGCCTCCCCTGAGGCCTTTGTGAGGTGTCCCGCCTCCTCCGTGTCTTTGTCGAGGCGTCCCGCCTCCCCCGTGTCTTGGTCGAGGCGTCCCGCCTCCCCCGTGTCTTTGTCAAGGCGTCCCGCCTTCCCCGCGGCCTTGGTGAGGCGTCCCCCCTTCCCTGAACCCTTGAAGATCGTAGCGCCTCCTTGGCAGCTTTGAGGAGACGTAGCATCTCCCCCCTAACCCTGAAGAGGCATACCGCCTCGGCAGCCGTGTGGGGGCCTTTCTCCTTCCTTTCTTTTTGTTTAGTTCAGTCTAGTTCCAATCCGATCCAATTTAAGTCCAGTCCTGTTCCGTCCAGTCCAAACCCAGTCCCGGGTTCCCCTGCAGGAGTAGTCTCCTCAGCCTTGTCCCTCCAGTCCTTTTTTGTCCCTCCAGTCCTTTCAGTCACTCCTGTCCCTCCAGTCTTTTCAGTCCCTTCTGCCCCTTACCCTGTTCTGCCTCCTGTCCTGTCCCCTGAGGGGTCCCCAATTCCGAGTCTAGTCCTGTCCCCAGTTCTACTTCACAAGAGGTCCCCTGGTCTTAGTGTAGCTCAGTCCTCTGTTTTTGGTTTGATGCAGTTCCCAGTTTCGTTCCCCGAAGGGTTACCAGTCCTGTCCAGCAATCGTCCGGTCCAACTTGAGTCCAGTCCAGTTCTAGTCCAGTCCAGTTCAGGTCTAGTCCAGTTACGTCCAGTCCTAGTTCAGTCCAACTATTCTCCACTCCAGCTCGAGCCCAGTCCCGTTCCAGTCCAGTCCAGCTCCACCCCTGGAGGGGCCACCGGTTCTGGCTCCGCCCCCAGAGGGGCCGCCGGTTCCGGTTCCATTCCCGGAGGGGCCGCCAGTTCCAGCTCCGTTCTTGGAAGGGCCGCCGGTTCCAGCTCTGCCCCTGGAGGGGCCGCTGGTTCCGCCCCCGGTGGGCCCACTAGTTCCTGCTCTGTTCCCGGTGGGTTTCCACCATCGCCGGTCCCCAGACCGGCCACCGACCCGACCCCTGGAGGGGTCCCACCATCACCGGTTCCCAGTCCGGCCCCCGGAGGGTCCCCGTCAGTCCAGCTGCCGGTTCCCAGTCCGGCCCCCGGGGGGTCCCCGTCGATCCAGCTGCCGGTTCCCAGTCCAGCCCCCAGAGGGTCCCCGTCGATCCAGCTGCCGGTTCCCAGTCCAGCACCAGCCGGTTCTACGTCCAGGCCGTCCTTCGGAGCGGTCCATTCAGCCTGTCCGGCTCCAACCTGTCCGGCCCCGGCCTGTCCAGCCCCCAGGCCATCCTCCGGAGCAGTCCAACTCCAGCCCCGGGACCGTCCTCCAACGTTGTCCCCCCTGCCCACCTGGTCCCAGCCCGCCCGTCCCTCGGACCGCCCCTGGAGTGGTCCCGCCTGCCGGATCCCTGCCGGTCCCAGAGCTGCCTGCCGGCACCCCGACCAGTCCAGTGTGCGCCAGAAGGCGCACCTTGAGAGGAGGGGTACTGTCACATTCCCTCCTGTGCCAGTGATCAGACTCGTTTAATGAGGAACAGCTGGGAGGAAGCTCAGCTGAGCGTGATGACAATCAGGAGCAATCAGCTCAGCATAAAAGCCTGGCTCTCCTCAGCCTCCATTGCTGGATCATTGCGACTGAACTCTGCACTCTGCACTCCGTACTCTGCACTCTGCACACCGGACGCTACAAGCTATATGCCGTTACATACCCTTCACTGTCTGGACTCTGTTCATGCTTCATGCCGGATACACACCACTTGCTGACCGCATGCCACACGCCATACGCCACACTCCACACTCCACACTCCACACTCCACACTCCGTCTCCCAAACCCTGGACTGCTGTGAGTTACCTTTCCCCGTGTTTAATTACCTCCACCAGGAGGTAATGTAATCATCGGAGTTTGTTTGTCTGTTTGTCTGTTTGTCTGTTAACAGCATAACTCAAAAAGTCATGGACGGATTTTCACCAAATTTTTACAGGATGTCTGACAGAGCAAAAGTAACAATCGATTAGATTTTGGAGGTGATCCGGATCACTGTCTGGATCCAGGATTTTTTTGAAGGACTCAGTACATTTGAGAGATGGCCGCCAAAAAATTTGGTGAAAATCCGTCCATGAGTTTTTGAGTTATGCTGTTAACAGACAGACAGATGGCCTGGCGGAGGTCTGCGCTCTCTGACTGCTTTTCTAGTTTAGTTTATAATTCCTCCACAGCCATCTGGACCGTCGCTTTATGCTCCACACTCCATATGTAATGCATCGGCTCTATGTGTCCCATGGTAATTGCATGGTCCCTGATTAAGTAAATAAAATAAATACATACATTATATTAGTTCATAGTTCACATCACATTTCACAGTTCAATACACTGTATATCATTTTATCCATTTGTTTGTTAAATCCATATTTCTAAAACAATATCCATGGTGTCCATCTGAGTGGACATGTAAATATATTTTAATAAAAATAAATAGAAAAAAATAAATTTCAAACCTTATTTTTTATGCCTAAAGATGGACAAAAACAAATGGTAAAAAAAATCCTGACTGAGGTTATCATACTTCATGCATGAAAGGGTTAAACAACAAAAATGTTTAAAATGAATACTAGTAAGAAAACACGGTTTTCTTCCTGAGATCACAACCACCACTATTGATTCTCCTAATTGTAAATGTGTAGATGTGGGCTTCCTGCAATATAGTCATGTATAATAGTGTTTAAAGATGATGAGTGATAGTGATAATGGGATATGTGTAATAGTGTTAGAAGGGACTTGTAGAGGGTAAATATATGGAATGTAGACGGGGATATGTGCAATAGTGATTAAGAGAAACATGTAATATTATCATGTGCAATACAATTATATGTAATAGTGTCAGAGGGATATATGAAATGAACTCATGGTGGACTTATAGTGACAGTGGGGTACGTTTAGTAGAGCAGTGTGCAATAATGATAGAGGGACACGTGCAATAACAACAAAGAGATATTAGCAGTATAGTCATCGGCTAATGTTAATTACTGGTTGGTAGCTGCCAATTTTTGTCTGTTATGTGCAGTACGTGTTATCACTTGTTGTTTTTCTTTTTGCATGTCTTTGTTCAGTTATGGTTTTATGTTATTTGTAATTTCTTTATCTTTGATCTGCCAATGGGACTCGAGATGGAATTTAGCCGTATGGCTACAATCTTATTAATCTACAATCTTAATTTACGTAGGAATGTACATTAATACGAACTGTCTCATTTTTAGAAAATAAATAAACAAACAAACAAATTACTTGTTGAGTATCATGCCATCACCAACATTTAGCACAACTTGAAAAATGCTAACATAGCGGCTAATATTATCCTGTTTAGCCTAACATAGGGCTTTACATTATACTATTTAGCCTACATTAACTTATTTAGCCTACATTAACTTCTTTAGGCCAACATTGTCTGTTTAGGCTAAAATATTATAAATAAATTTAACTCTGCCATGTGAGGTTTGTCGTGTATGACAGCACTATTTTCTGCAGGTTTACAATTTGTCAATGAAATCATTTCCAAAGTCAAGAATCAGTCTCAGTGCATTCAGGATCAGAGCATCAACATCTGCATCCTGGCTGGTTTCTTTGCTGTAGTTCTTCACAGGAAGGATGCAATTGAGTGGAATCCCCAGTTCAGAGCTGAGCTGTGTCATCTAAGTTTAAAAGAAGCAATAATTCAGTTTTCGTTCAGCCTCCACAGGTTTTTGAGCTCACATTCTGAGGAAATCCAGCTGAAACTCACCTTTTTCTTTACAAACTTGCTCTTGTAGATGTTCTGCAGGTTCCTTTCAGTTTCAGGACAGGCTTCATCAAGTTTGGTGACAATAAGCAGTTGGGGAATACCTGCCAACACAAAGTTTCACTTTTACTCACATTGTTGGAAAGTAGAAACCAGGGATTTTTGTCAACTGTTTTGCAAACATCAGCCCACACCAGCCTTTATCTGCTCTTACCCAGGTCACTGGCTGCTTCTCTGATCTGCCTCATCTTCTGTAAAAGTGAGTCTGAAATATTTGCTGCGTTTCCAGAACAGACACAAACCAGAACATGGGCTCTGTCGTCCAGAGATGGTGTAGAGTTGTAGCCAGAATCAGAAGGAGACAGCGAAGATGCAGGGTTGAACTGTAAAATGTTGAAAAGATTCAAGTAAATGAAGGCTCATAAACAGAGTCACTATGAACAGAAATGTTTTGTTCTTCTGTGGATGTGGGAGAAGCAAAGAGAAGTAAAGTTTTCTGATTATCTGTCTGAAGCCCGAAGTCAGTCAGCAGGTTTGGAAGAGATGTTCCCTACAAAGAAATCACCAAATTGACTCCAAAATTAGAACAAGAAACTTTACAAACAGAGAGGATCATCAGATTTTGAAGTTCTTGGGGGTCAGTGAATGCATCATGTGTTCCTGTCTGGAAAAATAGCCCAATGTAAGCTTAAAATTGTAATGTTTCGACAAAATTGCACCATTCTACATATCTTGTTTTAAGATTTGTCAAAGGAAAACAAAAAATTGACTAGTTATAGTTTTTCTGTTTCCATAGAAGTGCAGGGGCCTCATTTATAAAGCTTGCATATGCACAAAACAGGGCTAGAAAGTGACGTATGCCACTTTCTACGCAAAGGTTGTAAAAACAAACTTGGCGTGAGAATGTGTGCACCGGTGCACCAACCTTGATGCTTGCGTACGCACAAAACAGGGCTAGAAAGTGGCGTAAATCACAACCTTTGCGTAGAAAGTGGTGTACGTTGTGATTTCTAAAAACAAACTTTGCATGAGAATGTGCGCACCGGTGCGCCAACTTTGATGCTTGCTTACGCACATTTTGGAGAGAGAGGGAATGGCAGTGTCGGAGGGTGAAGTGGCGAATTGAAACCAGATTGATCTCAAACCTTTATTGTTATCACATATTAGACTTGTAGAGCCAGATAATCATAAACCCTCATTGTTGTAGATGTTCCTATAGTGCGCCATTCGGCCTATGACTGTATTTGCAGAACTATGTTCATATATCAAACTTCCATCTTCAAATAATATAGAGCGGTTAGTGGCACTGATTGATTACTAATTTGGAAAAGGCATGTGACAATCAGTCCAATCGCTGATCAAGCAGATAAATCGTGGGTGACAGCCGTGCGTAATGTGGCACAATGGATGCGCTGGCATTGCTGGAATATCACATTAAGAATGGAGAGAGATTTTAGGGATCACGGGGATTTCCCGGCTAATAAGCCGATTCAGATTCCCTAGAGCAGTACTCTTGGATCTATGTGCTGAACTGGGCCGTCTTAGACAGACCCACCCGCCGAAACCACGCCATCCCGGTACAGACACAGGAGCTCACGACTCGGGGGTTTCTGGCGACACCGGCTCCTTCCAGCGGGAAGTGGCCGACAGGTCTATGTTTTATATGAAGAATGTATGAGGTTACATTTGTTGTCTAAATCCTACCTGGGTCTGATATACAGTTACATGATGTCCTTTAGGTCTGGGATATCACAACCATCCCTCAGCGCAATAATGCCAGCTGTTTTGGATGACATTATAAACATGACCAGTCAGTACATCAGGTTTCCTTACACTGTGGGTGAACAGGCCAACATTAAACGGCAATTTGCAGCGATGTCCAGTTTCCCAAATGTAATCGGCGTAACTGACTGCACTCATGTTGCTGTAAGGGCTCCGAGTGAAAATGAATTTGTCTATGTGAACCGAAAAAATGTACATTCAATCAGTGTACAAATTATTTGTACATCGGACATGATCATAACATATTTAATGGCAGGGTGGCCTGGGTCAACACATGATTCCTTCATCCTGACACACAGCAGTGTGGGGAAAAGACTGCAGGCCGGCGCTGCGTAAAATGCCGTGAATCAGCAGCTTATTTATATACAGATACATTCATGAGTTACTTTGCATTGACCATTCATGGTAAAATGTGGGTGTGTTGTGGGCGGAATGTGAGGTGGATCCACTTGTGCAATCTTCCAGCTGGTGTGTGATTTATCAAGAAATTGCGTGCAGCTGTGCTTACGCACAGTTTTATAAATCAGGGTCGAAGGGCATACGCCCATTTCAGATTTTCGGTGTACGCAAACTTTTAGTATGGATCCTATGGAATGTTTTATAAATGAGGCCCCAGGTCTTTATGTTGTAGTAAAAAATGAGCCCACATTGTGTAAAAATGTGACAGGAGCTACAAGAAAAGCACTCAGAGAGCGCAGTATTCCACCAAGGCTGCTCAGTTTGAAGTATCATTTCAGACGGATATCTGTAATAAAAAATGACCTTGTGCTGAGCACAGGCATGTGTTATGCACATACACATTATGTATTTATACCGACTCACATGTAAACTACTCTTATAAAGGTCTATTGATCAGTTCATGACTCGTGTTAAAATAACATTCCCTCCATGCTTTTAATTTGAAGGCGTATTTTTAATGCTACACGTTTTTATTTTGTCACCATTCCAGCAGAACAGGAAATGTTTCTCTTAAAAGCAGTTTCTTGACATGACAAAGACGCTGTCGAAAAGTCCAAAAATTCACGCAAAGGTGAAAGAAAACGGTTCCACGCTGTTGCTGTCTAGCAAAGGATGTGTCTAAACTTAGAAACACCTAGCTGGAATGGGGACAAGCTCTGATGGTGAATAAATGAGTGAAGGACAGAAAGGTGAATTTGTGTTCACATAAGGCTGACGGCTGAACGTAAAGAAGGGCTTTGTGAAACATCAGGAGTTTAACCATTGTCTGGCTGGGGTTTGCTACATCGCGTGACCTAAATATGTAGCGGATGGCAGGAATTGATGGGACTCAGAAACACCCCACAGTCTAATCAATTATTCCTTGTATGATTTCCAACGGATAAATCACAGTCAATTTGTAGTAGGATCGCAATCGTGTGATCATCAGACAGAAAATCCCAAACAAAGCCGTGGATCCAGATTATAAACCACATTAGTGCCAAAATCTAATCACTTGGTCCTTGTGTCATTTCTGATCTTCCCTGAAAATTTCATCCAAATCCGTTGGTCCGTTTTTGAGTAATGTTTCGCACAGACAGATTCACAGACAAACGTACGCCGATCGTTACATAACTCCACCATTCCTTGGCGGAGTAATAAACATTTGACATTACTTGGGGTTCAGAGGTACTAAAATACAAAACTTCACCACTAGTGTCAGTTTTGCATTTAAGATTTTACCAAAAAACAGTCAAATAGATAATGTAAATGTTCATATTTACCACACACTTCTAAAACAAAGTGAAGTGTTTTACAGTTGTACCTTGTAATTCTCCATCACGTGTCCCATCATGGCCAGTTTGATGTCTTCCACTCTGACTCCTCTCCCACTGCCTTCCTCCACACCCATGATGTCATTGAAGACAAAGGGGTAATAGCTGCCCCAGCTGTGTTTCCTGATTTTATGGGTTTCATACTAAGAAATAAAGATGGTGAGATGGGCATTTCAGAAAATTTTAAAGCAGCAAAATCAAGACAAACATCTAGAGCACTACATTTTTTTTTTGCTTGATCAAAAATATACATACAGCAATTTGTATAATAAGATTTGGTGATGTAAGAAGCTGTGTGTCAAATGTTCTTAGTTGGGTCTTAACTTCTCCTGAGGGATTTTGGTTGACTACAGTTGATGACTCAAAACCAATTTTAAAAAGGCCCAACACTAAACTCAGCCACAAACACTAGCAGCTACTGATCCCAAATCATCTGTTTGTAAGTGTAAAGTATTCATGGTCCAGTTGTATTTCTGCCACCATCAGGAAGAAAACACAAACTATCACCTGCTGCTGAAAGACAATTGGTCAGGATGGTCAAACGTCAACCAAGAATCATCAAAAAGCAGGTCTGAATGAGTGATAAGCTGCTGAAACACAGCTGTCAGTGTCCACAGTGTTTTACATCAACATGGGCTGAGAGGATCCATGAAGGAGGAAGTTCTTCCTCTAGAAGCAGAACCTTAAAGCTCCACTCAAGTTTGCTGATGATCACATGGACAAAGAAAAGGCCTTCTGGAGGAAAGTCAAGTTAAGAAATCTTTATTGTCCCCACGGGGCCATTTTTGATGCAGCCAGCAGTAAAAACTGTTACGGAGCGGGATTTTTGAACCCAAAAAGCAGGCACTCAGAGCCAGGCAGATAATTAACCAGAGATTTAATAAACAAAGACTAATGCAACAAAAACTCCAGACAGGAGGTATTCAAATAAAACAGGGCTCCAACTAAAACATGAGCAATGGACAGAAATAGGCCACAACAAGGGCTAGAACAAAAACGGGATGACTCACAATTTATAAGTCCATGGATCGGGCGCCGAGGCGGGGACAGAGGGGAAAAACTCCAGGAGCAGAGTGTGGGGAATATTCATTTCAACCTATCTATCAAACAATCATGTTTTAATTCTGTCTTTAGTTATAATCCACATTATACATAAACTTAGTTTCGATCTTTATCCCATAAGAACCCAGACCCATTTTTCCTTAAAGGCATTATGGAGGATGTTTTTGTTGTTTAATTTGTCTGATTCACATAAAATGAATATATTGACCTTTAGTGGACTTGTATGTATGGTTTATAAAAGAATAAAAATTTTTAAAAAATAACTGTGGACATGGCAGGACCTGAAAAACATCAGCCAATCAATGCGCTCGGACCGAGGCGTTTGCTTTGCTCCCTTTTCTGTCAATCAAAAATCTTCCGGCTCAGGCCTAGTTACGTATAGATTACGTACGCCTTGGACTTACGTGTTTTTTGTATGTGTTGCTTTGGTATAGCTTCGTAGTTAGCTGGCGACTTGTTTTGCTCATCTTTTTTTTACATAATGGCAGATAAAGATCCAGGGGGACCCAGCCGTAAAAGAAAGTCATTTTTTGAGGTCAGAGAAAATAAAAGATAACTGGATCACGAGAATGCAAAAACAAAAGTGATTATTGGCGAGTCATTTGGGCGATGGCGTCAGCTCAAGCAACAAATGGACGTAAAGACAGATGCATTGGTTGCTAAATTCCTTCTGGACAGGTAAAATGTATTATTGATTATTGATTATACTGCGGCTGTAGGCAACTTCACGAGTCCTACGCAAGTTTCTGGAGGGGGGCGTTTCTTCGTAAATGTTAAGAGGGGGGAGGTTAGAGGGGGGTGAGGGAGAGGTTGTATGTGCGCATGCGCATGCTACGTTCAAAGTCGTAGGAAATTAAATCTCCTCTAATGCCTTTAAAGGACTTAAAAAGTTAAGGTCAGACATATAGTAGGGAGGTTAATCAACTTTTGACTTCAAATCATGATGCAAAAGTCCCCTTTGGTATGTACAGCCATGGCCATAAGTTTGGACACAAGTACCATGACGCTTGGGAATCTTAGAAAATACTACAAAATTGTCACTTACAATACAGTACACAACTCCTGAGAACTATATTAAGTTTCATATTTTAAAAAAAACATCAAAAGAGTTTGGTGTCATTTTGTTATTCTTACCAAATACCTTTTTTTTTGTTATTTTCTTCTAATATTATGTTTTGGGAACAAAGTTGTTCCAGTTGTTGGAATTTATTGATAATATTATATCCCTTGTTGATTTGTTGACTAATTAAACTGGTGCTGTCAAAAATATTAGTTATGTTCTGCAATAGACATCAAAACAGACATAGTAAGTCATGCTGTGTCAAACTTATGGCCATGGCTGTAAGTACCTTAGGGTCATACATGTAAATTTATCCTAAGACACAAGTGAGATCACGCTTTGGCGGCCATATTTAAAATGGCCACCGACCATCCTTGAGAGGCCCATATCTTTTCTTCTGTTATAGCTATAATGGCAAACTTGGTGTCAAATTGTACATTTTTTGGGGGTCAAGGAATCCAATAAAATCGGTTTCAAGACTTAAAAAAGAATGATATTCTCCTCACCATGACAACTGAAGGTAAAATATGCAATTTATATTAAAAAAAAACACACACACCAAAAACACAGTCAAATCAAAACTCAATAATTTAATAAATACAGCTTAAAGTGTTGAATATGTGTATTATGGATGCTAAGAAAATGAGTAGTGAGACAACAAGTCCATAACTACAATCAAAGAAAAAAACATTAGACCTCCCTTGTCTTCTTCAGTTTCTTGTTCATTTTAATGCCTGGTACAACTAAAGGTTCATTACCTGAAGAACGCAATGAACATGACAAAAAATGCAACTGATTCCATAATACTTGTCTTATTACATCTTATTTAACATCCTCTGGCTTCATTGTATTCCCTGGTATATAAGAGTATTTTGTGTCCTATCTGACATGCTTAAGCTTCATTGTATTCCTGGGGTAACTAAGAGGACATCTCATGTCATCAGCAGCACTGCACATGCAAAGGCCTAGAGTGGATTCCTGCTGACATTCAAGCCATAGCACAACTCAGAAGTTGTCAGCTTTCACATAATGCCTAAGATTGAAGAATTATGTGAAGCCACAAAGGCAGCCATCTTGGTCCTTCTGGAAATTGGCATGAGTGAGAGACAAGTAGCGAAGAAACTGAAGATCTCCAAGACAGCCGTTCATTACACCAACAAAACAACAAGCCCAACATGGTTCTACCAAACTGCTAGCTGGTCATGGCAGGAAACGTCTTTCTACCCACCAGATGACCGTCACTCATCCATTCCTGAGTCAGGAATCATCCTCAGACCTCCAGGGACCTTAAAATGAGTGGACACTGGAGAAATGGGACTTGACTGTTGATGATTGGACAACAGCTCTCTTCAATGATGACTCCAATTTTCACTTGATGCCCACTCCAGCCAACTTACTGGTTAGGATGAAGCCTGGTGAAGCTACAAACCAGACTGTCTGCCCCTACAGTAAAACATGGGGGTGGATCAGTGGCCATCTGAGGTAGTTTCAGTCTGGGTGGAACAGGGCAAATGAACCAGGTCATGTACAGCACTACTCTTGAAAACAGTCTTCTTCCATCAGCTGGAAAATTCTTTCCTGCTTCCAATTACTGGATTTTCCAACAAGACAATGCCCCTTGCCACACAACAAGGTCAGTTAAAGCCTGGATGGAGAACCAGAACATTGGAACCATGCCTTGGCTGCTCAATCACCAGATCTAAATCCAACTTAGCCTAGCCGCGCTAGACAACCCACAGCAACGAATTTAATTCTCTGCCAGGGTGGGTCTAGTTACCCTCCATAAGGCTCGAGGTTGGATGCTCCTAAAACTGGCCGGACGAATCACCATGAAGTGTAGAGTCAGAAGGCGGGCGTAACTAAGTGACGACAGAGGCGCGACGATTCTGACAGAAACAACCGGAAACAACTAGCCTAGCCGCGCTAGACAACCCACGGCAACGAATTTAATTCTCTGCCAGGGTCGACAACAAAAACGACAACAGTCGTTGAGCTCCATTAGCACCGACTCTGAATAATCTTTCTGTTAACATGTCTGTAATATATTTGAGCTTCACCCATTGACTGTATAAATAAGGCTTCACCGAACTACCGCATCCTCTGATTTCCGGTGCTCTAGGAGCCTATTCGTTGTGCTGATTGGTTGTATACCTACCCAATTGCTACAGAGTGATTTCATAGACAACCTTTTAGCCCGCCTTCCTCCCTGTCGAGCGTGCCTCGACCCTTGCGTCTTCAGAGCATGGGTCTAGCTCGGCTAAGCTAAATCCAACTGAAAACCTGTGGAAAATCATCAAACGCTAAATGGAGAACCACAAGCCCAAAAACAAAGCAGATTAGTTAGAATTCATGCAACAGGAATGAGCTGCTGTGACAGCAGAACAATGTCAGAAGCTGGTAGAGAGCATGCCAAAATGCATGGCTGTAGTCATCAGAAACAATGGTTATGGATCAGTACTAACTCCTGTGTGGATCATGGGACTAAAACAGACAGAAAAGAAACATGGAATCCTAAAAGCTGTTTTTTGGCAGTACAATGCCATAGCTATTGATGGAAGAACTGAAGTCATTTTGGTTATTATCAAGAAAACCATGGAAAATGTCTGATATCAGCTCTGACATTAAACTCTCATGAGTTATTTTTGTTGTTGTCATTATATTTGTCCAAACAAATGTACATTTAGTTGTACCAGGAATTAAAATGAACAAGAAATTCAGGAAAACAAGGGTGGGCTAACATCTATTTCCATGTTAGAAGTAGGAAAAGCCATACCTATAATTTTTTAGTGATGAGGACTAATAGCTTGGTGTAAATACATCTCAAAGATGATTGTCTATTTAGATGTCTGCACAACTGTGGGAACATGAGCCATAACATCTACAGAAAGACATACAAGCAGCCTCTGCATGCAGCATTTGCAAGGTGCCTTACAGCCAGTCTTAAATTTGCACATGACAAGATCTGGCAAGTCCTTTGAAATAGTGGAGCCTGTCCTCATAAAAAAAAAACCCAACCATATAGGTCGTCTGTACACGTCCGTATTACGACCGAGTGTTACGTTTTGATGTTAAGCGACCTCTAGCGGTTGAGTAAATATCGACACTCCGGTGTCGCAGGTGAAACGTCACCATGAACAAACTTTTACCTAACACTATCCCTAACCCTAACCATAACCATAACCATAACCCTAAACCCGTGTTGCGAAAGTGAGGAAAAAGCCATTTTGCGAATTAAATCCCGTAATGTGTTCCTTTTCCCTGTAGGGGCGCTAACGTAAATACACTCTCATGGGTCGTATTCCGTTGCACGTTACATACGACCTGTGTGGTCGTATGAGTTGGAGGACTTGTTGAAATAGTGGCAGTTGTAGTGTAGACAGGAGTTGGTGGAGAGTCTGGGGAACCCTGCTGCCATCCCCATAGAGATGGCAAGACTGTTGCATGGTATTGGACAAGTGCCTTGCCCCATGCATGTCCACTCTAAAGAGAAACATGATTCGTGATACCAAGGCCCTCCATTATTCTTAGCCATATTTATATCATGTCCCTACACAATTTTTTCTGATCTGATAAGCTACTTGAAGGAGGTGCTGATGGAGTGCATCACTGCTTGGTGGAATGTGGTGAAAGCCTTTTCCTTTGTGAAAAAAGAGGGAGAGTTGTGCAGCATCTACAGTTGTGATGTTGTCCTCAGATACACCACAGAGCATCGGGACAAATCTCTGGAGCCTGGACTACGGTAGCTGATTGTTTGTCTGAGGACTTTCATTGCATGCTGAGCTATAGTGGGGCTGGTAGTCAACTCTGTGAACAGTGGCAACATGTATGATTTTGATGGGTGAAGTAGCCTCTGTGATGCAATAGCATTTCTGCAGCTTTTGTGCTACATGGCAGGATTTTAACTCATCACCTGCACTACATAGTGACTCGCCCTGGATCTTATCTATAGCTTTCTTTTAAACATGATTGCAATCACTGTCATCTTCCCCCTGGACAGAGCTCTGTCCATCTGGAGAAGCCTGCAAGTTCTGCAAGAATCATGTTCTTTGATTTTAATTTCCAGTTTTTAATACGATTCAGCCGGTTCTTCTGAGGGAAAAGCTGGAGGTTACAGGAGTGGATCACCACCTCTTGGGTAGGATAATGGACTACCTCACAGACAGACCACAGGTTGTGAGGACACAGGACTGTGAGTCTGACCAACCCGGTCTCACGGGGATTCGTGAAACTGTCACGTAAGTTTTAGTTTCGGTTTCGTGCACACCAACACGATTTCGTCATGTTTTTCGTGCCGCTCACCACGAAATGTTTTTCGCTGTGGTAATCACATCTGAAAGTGGTTTATACCGGCGGATTCATGACGATCCAAGCTGTCCATCGGCGTATACTGCTTGTGTGATTGCGTTTGCGGCCGCCGGCCGCCGGACATTCTTGAAATTCCTATGCAAATTGGTAAGTGTACCACCGGCTTATGGTTAGGTTATGGTTAGGATTATGGTTAGGGTTATGTTTAGGGACGATGTCATGCAAAATATAGCGTTGGATTCGCCACGGTTTTACATTAAAAATATAATATACACATTCTTTAGAAATACGTTCTGAGTGGCACGAAAAGTCCGCCGTTTAAAATACATTGGTGCGCATTTCGTGGTGAGCGGCACGAAAAACATGACGAAATCGTGTTGGTGCACACGAAACCGAAACTAAAACTTACGTGACAGTTTCACGAATCCCCGTGAGATCGGGCTGGTCTGACATGGTGGTCTGCAGCACAGGAGCCCCATAGGGAATGGTCTTGGCTCTGTTTCTTTTCACCCAGTACACTGCAGACTTCATAGACCACTCAGCCAGCTGTCATCTGCAGAAGTTCTCTGATGACTCTGCAGTCGTCGACTAGCCAAGCTAACATCCCTGTTGGACAGTATCTCCCACCCCATGCATGATACTCTGAGGGCACTGGACAGCTCCTTTAGTGACAGACTGATTATCCCAGGTGTGTGAAGAAAGTTTACTGCAGGTCCTTCCTTCATGCTGGTATCAGACTTTCCAACAGACCACACACACACTCACTTAATAACAGTTACCAAATTGTCATATGCAATAAGCTAAAGTGAAATTCATTTGTGTATATATTTATAATAATGAAGTTAAGTAACTAGCAAAATGTAGGCTATATGCTTGCTTCAATAATGAAGCTAAGTAGTTGATAGCTAGCTAGCTATAATGTAGCTAACTATTTATTAATTAGCTAGTTATTAATTATCAAACCTTAAAAAATATTTTCTATTCAGTGAGAAAGGGCATACAAACCTCAAAGTGTCAACCTGTCACTTTGGACCTTCACAGCTGCTACAGCTGTTACAATCCCTAGTGCATCTGAGCATATGCTACTCCTGACTAGTTGAAATCTCATGCTACTTAAGACAAATGTAATGTACAGAAGTAGTTACACTGCTTAAATAAAAAACTTTTTGATGGAAATGATAAGTAAAGTCACTCTGATGACACAATTTTTATGTAAAATGTGCATCTTTACCCCCAGTTGTCATGGTAAAAGGAAAGCTGTTGGTATTTTAAACTTGAAACCTATTTTGTTGGCTTCCTTGACCCCAAAAATGTACACTTTGACACAAAGGTTGTCATTATATCTATAACAGAAGTAAAGATATGGGCTCTAGAGGATTTTCGGCACATTGGCGGCCATTTTTGAAAAAATGTGTTTATTTCCAAAACAAAGGGTGATCTCACTTGTGTCTCA
>NC_067126.1:170121-204586 GCF_021347895.1 Acanthochromis polyacanthus | reverse complement strand
AACTCTGCACATGAACCCACAGAACCAGAACAGAACCAGAACCAGACTCAGTATTCAAACAGTATAAATGTCCTCAGAGCAGGCTGACATTTAGAAAAATCAGATGGCTGAGCTTGGATGGGCTGATACATTTCTTCTTTCAGTGAATATCTGCTGTGTTTTTGAGAAGATTCTCTCAGATGGAAGAAGTTGTCTCTCCTCCATCACCTTCACCAGGTGGGGCAGACTGAGGCCTTGTCCTGCTCCAGCTCAGTGGGTCGTCTGCTGGTTGGACGAGGGCTTCCTCTAGATATCATCCTCCATTACCACATCAGCTGTAGGATTTCTCCTGAATCATCTCCTGTAGCTCTTCCATCAAAGAGCCTCCACACAGCAGAAGTTTGAGGTTCCTCCTCCACTTGGTCCTCTAATGGTGGAGGTGTCAGACTGCTGCTGCTGTTCATATTCTCTGAAGTGTCTCATCAACAGCTCTGTTGTCACTGAAGGCAAGCTTCTTTAATCTAGGATCCAGTAACATGTTTTCTGCGAGGACAGTGTTAAACTCCATATTCCATTAAATACGTTAGGAGTCGGCTCTTCAGATTCACTACAAAGCATTGGCTCTGTGAGTCGTATCTTTTGTGCCTTATACATCTCTAGAGGACAGACTGTGGTCACATGCTGACCATGTTTGGCTCAGCAAACAGCTGTAAGGCAGCTTTCTCAACTATGAACATAATCAAAATATGTTTGAGAACGGCTCAAACAAGCAGCAGCTCAGTTCTCCCATTAAGCTGCAGAGATATTAGGGGAGTGATATGAGACAGACAAAAATGTAAAAGTGTTCAAATGTTTACATTTATGAGATTTAATTATTGTAAAAGATGTATAGAAGTTGATTCAGGTTGTTCAGTCATGCTTTTTTAAGTTCCGCACTTTATTCTAAGATATACTGTTATATATAAGTTATTTATTAATAAATGTCAAAATGTTTTTGAACCGTACTGAATTTATTTGACGGTCAGTTTTTGATTACAGGCAGACTCTAATAAAACTACCAGGTTACATCAGCATATATCACAGTAACTCCAGTTAGACATTATGATGTTCTGGACCTTTGCTGACTGGACCTCTCTGAATTTTAGCTGAATACCCCTGGCTTAGAAGAAGAGGGACATGAGTCTAGAACTTCTAATGACCCAACATCAGTCAGTGGAGAAAAATAAGAAAAAGAAAGCAAAGCTAAATGAAACCATTTCAGTGTTTTAATAAGCCTGTTGCTTGTCCTGTGAATACTGCCGCTTTAGGGAACACTACAGCTGGAGATAAGGTTAACGTTCAGGAAAGGGAGCCTGATGAAGAGGAAACATCAGCTCTACCTGATGAAGAGGAAACATCAGGTCTACCTGATGAAGAGGAAACATCAGCTCTACCTGATGAAGAGGAAACATCAGCTCTACCTGATGGCAGGAGGAGGAGCTGCTGACGCTATAATGTCTATAAGTATCTAATTGGTAGTTTGAAATAAAGGAGCTGCTGCTGCTGTGTGTGTGTGTGTGTGTGTGTGTGTGTGTGTGTGTGTGTGTGTGTGTGTGTGTGTGTGTGTGCGTGTGTGCGTGCGTGCGCGCGCGCGCGGACATGTGAGTGCACGCGCACATATATGAGAACCTGACCTGGCTTTGGTTTATGAGGTTGGAGTATACCCAGTAGAAAAAACTAGACTACACCACTGGTTATGACTGTCATTACTGTGTACACGACTTGCTTTGATTCAGAGTTAGGGGAAGTGCAGTGGGGGCAGGCAATACAATGAAAGTCAGTCTGTCTATGAATGCCAGCGCAAGAGCTTTATTGTGATGGGCAGGAGCTTTACTGTGCACTGGCAGGCTCCGAAGCCCCGCCCACCAATGAAACGGAATATGGAGTCGTATTTTCATTTTGGGGGTGAAAACGAAAAAAAGAACCGTTTCCTGTTTTTTTTGTTTTTTTGTTCAAAACGAAAAAACCAAAAAAAAACGGCTTGATTTTTTGTTTCTGCTTGTGTCTTTTATAGCCAGGAAACAAACGGATAAAACGTACCTTGGTACGTTTTATCCGTTTACCAGGTTCTCATATATGTGCGCGTGCACTCACACGTCCACACGCACACACACACGCACACACACAGCAGCAGCAGCTCCTTTATTTCAAACTACCAATTAGATACTTATAGACATTATAGCGTCAGCAGCTCCTCCTCCTGCCATCAGGTAGAGCTGATGTTTCCTCTTCATCAGGTAGAGCTGATGTTTCCTCTTCATCAGGTAGAGCTGATGTTTCCTCTTCATCAGGTAGAGCTGATGTTTCCTCTTCATCAGGTAGAGCTGATGTTTCCTCTTCATCAGGTAGAGCTGATGTTTCCTCTTCATCAGGTAGAGCTGATGTTTCCTCTTCATCAGGCTCCCTTTCCTAAACTTTAACCTTATCTCCAGCTGTAGTGTTCCCTAAAGCGGCAGTATTCACAGGACAAGCAACAGGCTTATTAAAACACTGAATGGTTTCATTTAGCTTTGCTTTCTTTTTCTTATTTTTTCTCCACTGACTGATGTTGGGTCATTAGAAGTTCTAGACTCATGTCCCTCTTCTTCTAAGCCAGGGGTATTCAGCTAAAATTCAGAGAGGTCCAGTCAGCAAAGGTCCAGAACATCATAATGTCTAACTTGAGTTACTGTGATATATGCTGATGTAACCTGGTAGTTTTATTAGAGTCTGCCTGTAATCAAAAACTGACCGTCAAATAAATTCAGTACGGTTCAAAAACATTTTGACATTTATTAATAAATAACTTATATGTAACTGTATATCTTAGAATAAAGTGCAGAACTTAAAAAAGCATGACTGAACAACCTGAATCAACTTCTATACATCTTTAACCATAATTAAATCTCATAAATGTAAACATTTGAACACTTTTACATTTTTGTCTGTCTCATATCACTCCCCTAATATCTCTGCAGCTTAATGGGAGAACTGAGCTGCTGCTTGTTTGAGCCGTTCTCAAAACATATTTTGATTATGTTCATAGTTGAGAAAGCTGCCTTCCAGCTGTTTGCTGAGCCAAACATGGTCAGCATGTGACCACAGTCTGTCCTCTAGAGATGTATAAGGCACAAAAGATAGGACTCTCAGAGCCGATGCTTTGTAGTGAATCTGAAGAGCCGACTCCTAACGTATTTAATGGAATATGGAGTTTAACACTGTCCTAGCAGAAAACATGTTACTGGATCCTAGATTAAAGAAGCTTGCCTTCAGTGACAACAGAGCTGTTGATGAGACACTTCAGAGAATAAGAGCAGCAGTCTGACACCTCCACCATTAGAGGACCAAGTGGAGGAGGAACCTCAAACTTCTGCTGTGTGGAGACTCTTTGATGGAAGAGTTACAGGAGATGATTCAGGAGAAATCCTACAGCTGATGTGGTAATGGAGGATCATATCTAGAGGAAGCCCTCATCCAACCAGCAGACGACCCACTGAGCTGGAGCAGGACAAGGCCTCAGTCTGCCCCACCTGGTGAAGGTGATGGAGGAGAGACAACTTCTTCCATCTGAGAGAATCTTCTCAAAAACACGGCAGATATTCACTGAAAGAAGAAATGTATCAGCCCATCCAAGCTCAGCCATCTGATTTTTCTGAATGTCAGCCTGCTCTGAGGACATTTATACTGTTTGAATACTGAGTCTGGTTCTGGTTCTGTTCTGGTTCTGTGGGTTCATGTGCAGAGTTTTGTTCATTTATTTTTGTGCAAAAAAGTTTGGTTGAAATAATAAACAAAAGCAAGAATACCTGTTTTTGTAACAGAGCAAATGTACAAAATGAGTCAATTATAAGGCTTCTCATAAAAACACTGAATGAAAAAGAGTTTGTCAAAACACAAATGATTCATATTTGCCAGGTTAGGATAAAATATGAGGCTACAAAGAAAAATAAATTAGGAGCCGTTTGGGAGCCGAAAGAACCGGCTTTTCTTTGGATGCAGTGCCAAAAGCTCTCTAAAAAAAGAGCCGAACTTGCATCACTACTGTCCTCTTTGTCCTTCATCTCTCAGCTGCTTTTTGAAGGCAGAGCTGCGATGCGATTCAGTGACGTCATTGGCTGAGTAGCGTCACGTGGGATGATTGAACTCCTCCATAATTGGTGATGTATAGAAGTTGATTCAGGTTGTTCAGTCATGCTTTTTTAAGTTCTGCAGTTTATTTTAAGATATACTGTTATATATAAGTTATTTATTAATAAATGTCTAAATGTTTTTGAACCGTACTGAATTTATTTGACGGTCAGTTTTTGATTACAGGCAGACTCTAATAAAACTACCAGGTTACATCAGCATACATCACAGTAACTCAAGTTAGACATTATGATGTTCTGGACCTTTGCTGACTGGACCTCTCTGAATTTTAGCTGAATACCCCTGGCTTAGAAGAAGAGGGACATGAGTCTACAGCTGTCAGGGTCCTCTCCTCATTCCCTCCCCACCTGGCATCCCAAACAAAACTCCCTCCCTCATCCTTTTCCTCCCTGTCTTGCCTCCTGTCTCCCATCCATCCCTTTTCCTCTGCTTTCCCTCACAGCACTGCACCTGAGTGGAGTTCGGCTTCACAGCCGTCTCCACTCAGGTAATCAACCTCCTCCACGAGTCCCGGGCAGCTGGAAGAAATCATCCTGATTACTCAGCTCGCAATAAGTACCGGCTCAACACTCCACACCCTGCCAGATTGTTGAAATAGACTGCTGTCAGTTCACTCTCTAGCCTCCAGAAAGTTTGTTGAAAATTTGACGTTTTTCTAGCGTATCTCTCTCCTGCCTTCTTCCAGACCCAGCTGCCCGGGAACTTACCCACCCGAAACTCTCACCTGAACCCCCCAACCCATTCGGCACCGGTCTCCTCCCCACTCGGATCCCCCATTCCGCCCGGACCCCCTCCTGGAACCCCCGACCCATTTCCTTCCCGGCCGCTGGAGCTGCAGCAGTCAACCGGCTGCTCCCTGCCTCCCGGAGCTCCTCCCGGAACATCACCTGCGAGACGCCGTCTCTGCCCGGCCAGTCCAACACCTCGGCCCCCCGGATCGTCAGAGTGCTACGTCTCGTTCCCTCCGAACCCCTCCTCCTCCATCGAACTCTGAACCCTTTGACGTCTGGCCGCCAGGGATCCCCCACAGCCCTCTGCGACGCTCCGGTCCCGCCCGGACCTGGGACAACCGCCGATCCCCGTCCCCAGACCCACCCGGCCACATCCTCCCTCCACCAGCATCCCTGTTCCTGCATCCCGGTCTCTGCACTCCAGCCATATCCACCCCTGTACAATAAAACTCTTCTTCAACTTCTCCGGTTCTGGTATAGTGGCTCTCGGCTCGGGTCTGCCGAGCTAACTCGTGACAACATCTTTTAATGACCCAACATCAGTCAGTGGAGAAAAAGAAAGCAAAGCTAAATGAAACTATTTCAGTGTTTTAATAAGCCTGTTGCTTGTCCTGTGAATACTGCCGCTTTAGGGAACACTACAGCTGGAGATAAGGTTAAAGTTTAGGAAAGGGAGCCTGATGAAGAGGAAACATCAGCTCTACCTGATGGAGAGGAAACATCAGCTCTACCTGATGAAGAGGAAACATCAGGTCTACCTGATGGCAGGAGGAGGAGCTGCTGACGCTATAATGTCTATAAGTATCTAATTGGTAGTTTGAAATAAAGGAGCTGCTGTGTGTGTGTGTGTGTGTGTGTGTGTGTGCGCGCGTGCGTGTGCGCGTGGACGTGTGAGTGCACGCGCACATATATGAGAACCTGACCTGGCTTTGGTTTATGAGGTTGGAGTATACCCAGTAGAAAAAACTAGACTACACCACTGGTTATGACTGTCATTACTGTGTACACGACTTGCTTTGATTTAGAGTTAGGGGAAGTGCAGTGGGGGCAGGCAATACAATGAAAGTCAGTCTGTCTATGAATGCCAGCGCAAGAGCTTTATTGTGATGGGCAGGAGCTTTACTGTGCACCGGTGGGCTCTGAAACCCCGCCCACCAATGAAACGGAATATGGAGTCGTATTTTCATTTTGGGGGTGAAAACGAAAAAACGAAAAAACCAACCGTTTCCTCTTTTTTTGTTTTTTGTTCAAAACGAAAAAACGAACCGTTTTCTGTTTTTTTTGTTTTTTGCTCAAAATGAAAAAACGGCTTGATTTTTTTGTTTCTGCTTGTGTCTTTTATAGCCAGGAAACAAACGGATAAAACGTACCTTGTCCCTTGTCCGTACCTTGTCCCTTGTCCCCCCCGTCCTCCCTTGTCCAGGGGCCAAAAGTATAATCTGTTTTTCTGACCAAACCAACAAACGAAAAAGGGAAAAAACGGCTCAATTTTTGTTTTTTCGTTTTCAACCAAAAATGAAAAAACGTTTTTTTCCTTTCTCAATTCAAAACCAAAAACGAAACCAACACAAGCAAATTACGGCCGAATTTTGTTTTTTGGATTTCAATTTTCCGTTTTTTCGTTTCAGGTCTCAAAACGAAAAAACGGAAGCACATGACCCCTGACCGTCACGGGTCAAATGGACTCCCCACCAAAATAAAAGCCTTACTTTGTCTTACTTTTTAAATATGTGGGTCATTTTAACTTTGTGACATTTCAGCTGCATGGCGTGTCCTGATGAGAAACTCGGTCGTCCAGGAGGAGCTTGGAGTAGAACTGCTGCTCCTTCATGCCGCTTTATACGTTGAGAACAGCCAGATGAGGGAGCTGGAAAAGAACCGTTTCCCTTTTCGCCCAGTAGATGGCAGTGTGAGCCAATTCAGAAGAAAATCCAGGACTCAGTTGAGGGACTGTGGTATTTGATCTGTTACATGTATTACTTAATAAGTTAGTAGTATAGAATCTGTTTTGTTTATTCTAGTATTTGATATGAGTTGCTTGTTATATGTAGTGTTTGCTCTGATGTCTCTGACCACAGATGGAATCTGCATTATATTCTACCCATGCCATGGGAAAGTGTTCTCCTGTTTACAGAGCCCTGTTGGAGGTGTTTTTATGAGGGTTCTTCTGTCTAAAATACTGATTTAGGGATTCTTCAGCTGTTGTAGACAAGGGGGAGTTGTTTGGGGATGCTCTCTGCTTTCCCCATATGGTAGGCAATAAAGAACCATTTGTTTTAACCCCTCCTATATGTTGAAAACCTATAAAACCTGATTGCTGATCATTGTCCAGCAAGGAGGATTCAATTGGCCGGCTCCTTCCAGGCAGGTTCTGTCTGTGCTGATGCTGCTCTTTCTTTTAATAAAATACTTTTAAAGAAAGTCAGTGTCACGGACATTTTCTCCTTCACCTGCACATCACGGACACCAGAGAGAGAAACAACGACAGGACTAAGGATCTTACAATGTTCATATGCTCCTATGGACAGACAGTGGCATGCTCCTCCTCACTGCTTGGCCTCACTGGGAATTAAACTACCTTGAGACATTACATTTTTCCATTCTCAAAAGAGTTTGCTGTGCTATGGAAAAAGTAGATT
The DNA here is from genome assembly GCF_021347895.1 of Acanthochromis polyacanthus. Taxonomy (NCBI): domain Eukaryota; kingdom Metazoa; phylum Chordata; class Actinopteri; family Pomacentridae; genus Acanthochromis; species Acanthochromis polyacanthus. The sequence continues at coordinate 197,070 of NC_067126.1, read as the reverse complement.
TCATTTACATGACCTGGATGTGTTTGCAAGTCCGTACAGTAAAACAAAGCAACTACAATGATGTATTTGTTGTATGTGTTTTAACTACAGCAGGGGTGACAGAACAAGGACCTGACTCAGGAAACAAAGGTATACAAAGAAACATTTATTAAAAAGGAATACAACAAAACATTACTATTATAATTTTATTATCAACAGAAAAACAGAAAATCACAAGCAGAAACTTGGAAGAAATGGATGCTGAAACATAAAAAAAAATAAAAATCAATCACGAATTGAGTCCTTCAAAATTCTCACGGTCTCTTCCATTCCTGTAAGTTCAAAATTATTTTGCCCAAAGTCAGGATCCCTGCACTTGGGGCAGCTTGGCTCATGGGCTGTCCACTGGTCTGTGCACTGCCAGCAGCCAATCAGGCTGCAGCAGCAGGGTCCCACAACAGGGTTTGACATTAGCTCTGCAAGAATCATATAAACTGTGTATCAGAAAAAAATTGTACTGTCAGTATCCTAATGTCAGCACTGTCTTACATGGTACATTGATAAAATAGATTAATGACAATTGGCCACAGGCCATTTTTACATATTGCAAGTTGCTGACATTTTAAAATCCAAAGTGATACTACATCTCCTTTTTTGTTGTGAGCATAGTTGAGTGTGTTGTGTCTCTGAAATACCTTTAAATACATCAGACAACATTTTTTTAAAATTATCAAATGTTTTTTGTGTAGTAAACTCTCTCATAATGGATATGTGTTTCCTCCGTGTTCATTCAAAGTCTTTTGGCCACCGAAAAAGGTGCAAGCTGATTTTATGCAATAAATGACGAGTACCTTACAAACCTCTACAGATGACACATTTAAATGTAGCCTTGACAGAGGTCAGGGGCCTATTTCACGAAGCAGGTTTAGTGAAAACTCTGAGTTTGTTAACCCTGAAATGAGGGAAACTCAGAGTTTTCCGTTTCAGGAAGCGAGGTACCTCTAACCAGGGAATGAGGGGTAACTCGAGCCTGTTTCACAAAGAGGGGTAACTTCAACTCTCGGTCAGTTACCGCAGTAACAGACTCTATGACTCTAACCTGGTCGCCAGCAGGTTTATCTGAGAAAACCTCGAGTTTCTCTCCGTCTCCGCCCTCTTTCAGCCACACACGCTGTTTCATTTCCTCATTCATTCAGTCGGTAAGCGAGCGAGTTTTGGCGTAGAACAGCTTTTATTAACGATCCAGTGGATAAAGGAGCAGCATTACTGCACAGATAATTAAATATTCGTCGGTAGATTGTTATCAGACCGCGCATAAATGTTCTCGCATTTCCGGACAATTATCTGTTTGAGCGGTACCGTTTCCTAATCGTTTTAAGTCCATAACCTACATAAACAACCTAATCCGTCCTTACATTTACATTACCAACCAGTCATGCTCTCACATCCAGCAGATATTGTGTGTTGCGCTGCGGTTCTTTGCAAATGAAAGTTTTTATATGATGTCAGAGATGCAGAGTAAGACAACTGTATGGAGGACAGTCAGAAAAGTTTTCTGTGTGATTGGCTGCATAGATGCACACACATCCCCATCACAGCTCCCTCACATCATGAACAGGAAGTCCATTCACAGCATAAATGTGCAGGTAGGCTACAGGTAGACTGACTACTGTTTCTAAATGTTAAAGACTGCATCATAGTTCAACATCTGTCATTCTCTGCACTGTCCAGATCATATGTGATGCTGCATACATCATTTCTAATGTGGAGGCCACGTGGTCTGGGTCTGTTCATGACTCCAGGATTTATGGAGAGTCTAACCTGAGCAACAGACTGCAGCGTGGTCAGCAGCATAAAGATTTTCACAATAGAATTCTCTTGTCTCTCTCCTTTAATATACTCTGATGTATCCACTATACATTACAGGAGAGTTTGATGGCCTTCTGCTGGGTGACAGGGGTTACCATGCCAACCCAGGCTGATGACCTCATACCCTGACCCTGAACCAGGCCCCCAACAGAACTTCAACCGGACTCACTGCAGGACCAGAGCCCGGGTGGAGATGACCATAGGCCTGCTGAAAGCCCGTTTCCAGAGCCTACGTCTCCTCAGGGTGACCCCTGAGAGGGCCTGTGATATTACTGTGGCATGTGTTGTTCTTCATAATATTACCACTATTAGAGGAGAGCAACACCCTGCCCTACAAACTGAAGACCCAGATGATGAGCCCATCCACCTGCAGCTATCCAGGACAGCAGAGCAGTCAGAGACACCGTATGCAATAATCACGTTAGAGTTTAAGTCTCCATCATCACCACCACAGCAAATAAAGACATGATACACATTTCATTTGCTCTTCTTTATTTCCTACAAATAAAAGATAGTTCAGTTCATGTTCCAGTAGTTAACATAATTCACCTGTGACCATCACCACCTCTAACTTGTGCTCCAGTATTTCAATTTCCAGATCTGCCCTCCTAATCTGTTTTTTGGATTTTTCTCAGCAAATGCAGTTTGTAAATCTGTTTTACTGATAACTGGGAATACATAGAGGACATTCAATTATACAGTTGCACATGAATTCCACAGAATGAAGCTCTGGTGTTTCCTGAACATCCATCTCACTGTGTCAGTCTGTGCAGTGGAAGCTGAGGAACCATCCTGCTGCTGTCCAGCCATGCTCTGTTAAAAAGGATGAGAATGTGCAATACTTCAGTGTAGGCTAAATGTCACACTCTATATTCCACCCAAAATGTGAATGAGAAGAGAACTATCAGTAACATAGCTCTGTATGCCTTTCTGGATCCCCCTCTGTAAAGGCAGCAGACACAGTTTCATCCTCTTCATCCTAGATCAGTGACATGTTTCAGTAAACTTAAACTACCATTTGGATCAATCTTTGGAGTGTTGCCTACTTACAGTTACAAGGTATATATATATATATATATATATATATATATATATATATATATATATGTATATATATATATATATATATGTATGCATCCATGACCTTTTATACCACCGTTTTACAGGCATCTGCTTTCTTTCTGTTGGCTGAGCAGAAGACTATGTTAGTTTAAATAGGCTTAATTATTTAACAGAACATGATATGGATGCAGACATTTAGGCTATGTGTGGATAAAACAACTGCACAGTCAAACAGTCACTTAATATTTAGGCTACTTTACAATGTAAAACATGATCAACATGAAGTACCTCCATGAGATAATGCCGAGGTCTGACCTGTTTGAACAATGTTTTTATATTTCATCTTAAGCTGCTGCCCTGTCAGGATTTCCCCTAAATGAAATAACTTACTAGGCTGCCATTCAGACAGTTATTCCCTGTAATATTATTACGATTACAAAGGACTACATTTAAACTTACGCATTGATCCGGGCTGTTCTCCACGCCGTCTCTCTCTCTTTTGCAGCTGCAGCGGTGTTGCACTTCTTTCTAAAAACGTGTTCAAACTCGCCATATGAGCGCATTAAAAACTTCCAGTTCAAAAACGCAGCCTTTCGCTTCCCCGTTTCCATGGTGACTCGTCGAATCGGGGTTCCATTGATGCTGTCTTTTCAGACTTGCGGTGCACGCGCGTAACTCCGGGTCAAACTACTCCAAGTTAATTAAACCAACTCAAATCAGCCGTTGTGAAACCGAAAACTCAGAGTTTTCTATCTCAGAGTAGATCAACTCAGAGTTGTAGAAGAAACTCAGAGTTTGTAAAACCTGCTTCGTGAAATAGGCCCCAGGTCTTCCTCTGTCAGGGCTACAGTTGTCATCGCCCTGGCATATTGTCCCAGGTCCTTCAGCGTTTGTATTACACCTGGCAACTCATCTGCTGCCAGGAAGAGCTCCTCCAGCTTTTCTTTGACAGTTTCCTCATTGACGCTGGTGGAATGAGGGAAAGTTTCACTTGCCAACATTGTAAAAAACAACGACTGCCATTTAGATTGCTGTCTTCAACTTTTAGGAGACTATTTAATTTAATATAGAATAGTCTTGAGCTACTTGTATTTGAATAAAGACAAATAAAAAAAAAACACACTACAATTAACAAGGGCTCCCAACATACATCTCCATTCAGATATGCAGATATTTACAACAGAATTTAGAATTTATTTTTTGTGTTTTTGGATTGATAAATTGTTTCTTACCTACTCCTCCTCCTCTTTCTCCTCTGGAGCTCTTTGTAGGCGCTCTCTGTCAGCGCAACTATCTTTCTGGCATTCTGGAAACAGAATGCCAGACCAACAGAAAAGACCAAAAATGTGTTATTGTTTTTCAATGGGAGAGCTTATGCCATGTGCTGGTATATAAAGAGCCTATACAGAAAATGTGCTTGTTTCATTTACCAGTATAACTAGTTTGTATTCTCTTAACCACTTTTGTGATTTTTTCACACTTTCAAGCAATAAGTCTACCAAAGATGAGATTTTCCAAAGACAAAAAATGGTCATTGCACTCTGAGATCATTGTATTAAGTATAGTTCTTTAACCTTGACTCCTCCCCATCACTTTGATTGAAGTACATTATTATTACAATGACAGCAATATTTTTTTAAACCTCATTTGTGGTTTTTTAAGTGTCCAACAGAAACATAACAATCATCTTGTTGATGATTGTGATTATCGCTATGGATATGTACAAAGGTCAATCACAAGAAAAAAATAATTCAAAGGACAGCCTGAGACTTGAGACAAATTTTTGATGGTGCTACAATGTATACATTTTTTAGTGTAACCAGTCATTATCTTACCATGCTAAATAAATATTTATTTCCTTTAAAGAATCTTAGCTATAAGGCATAAAGCCAGGGTAATTAACAAATGTTTTAAATATTACAACATACCAGATGTCCCGCTACTTTCCACGAGCTTGTTGCCATTACCATCACAAAGGACCATACTTTCATCCGTTCGGAGTTCTTGTTTGACCTTCTCGGTCATATTAGTGATATTAATGTCCTGTTGTGAAAATTCTATAAATAAAGTAGAGCCATCTAGTTCCAGGCTCCCTCTCTCAACTCTTCCCAGTATTATGTTCCTTAAAACAAAGAAACAAAACCGGAGAGAGACAGACAGACTTGATTTTTGATACTTATAATTTATTAGATGTTCTTTTATCCAACAGTATATCCGTACATAGAGTGACAAAAAGGAATAAACCATGCAACCCCACCATTCACACCCACTCCACCTCCCCGAGGCCATCCCACCATAATCCCTCAATTTCCACACAATTTAAAAAAATAAAAAGTCCATACATTATATTGATCCGACACATGTCCATTGATCCAACACGTGTCCATCTCCACAAGCCTAACGACTTGCAGTCCTGTTGCCCTGCCTCTTGATGTCCGGACAGACTCTGCATAAATTTATACACAACAGGGCTTCACTTAAATTGTTTTTCTTCCTTGTCCACAAGAAAAGGGATGCACCACCACAAACATCATAATGCCAATCGGCTGCACACAAAGATATAATCACACCTAACCAAGTATATTCAAACATATCCTATGTATTGCATGTACCTATCCCATTTTTTGCTGTATAAAAGAATATTCCCCAGTTGCTTATATGACATTCTTTCATATGCAGCCACCTTGGCCATTTCCATCAACCATTCATGAGTAGATGGTGGTGTATCCTTCTTCCAGTTTTTAACAACGATTTGTCTAGCAATCATGGCACTCGTTTGGATCCAGCTCTTAATGCATGCATCTTGCTCAGTTAAAATAGAATCATCTCCCAGAATAAATAGTCTTGGGTTAAAGGGTATTGATGTTTTACTGATCTCACATAAGGTATTGTGTATCTTTAACCAATATCTTTGTATTTTACTAATAAGGCATGTGCTAAGTTTCCTTCTGCTTGGTCACAACGCCAGCAAAAAGGTGATTTCTTTAGCCCAAGGCGAAACATTCGATATGGAGTCCAATAGTAGCGATGCAAAATTTTAAACTGTATAAGGCGGACTCTTGCATCTCTTGACATATTTTTTATTTTTTTAAAAATAATTTGCCACGAGTTTTGATCTATTGAAACATTTAAATCTTTTTCCCACATCATCCTAATGGCATTTAGAGCGGTATCCTTTGAAGTCTCTAACAACATTGCATAATATGCTGCAACCTCATGTCCTTTTTTGTATGTTAAAATAATATTATCCATTATATTACTATCAGCCATCCTTGTAGACAATGGAGTAAAAACTTCAGAAAGAAGATGACGAAGTTGTAGATATTTAAAGAACTCACATTTGGAGATTTTAAACTGTTCAACTATTTCTTCAAATGATTTTAGTCTGCCATGATTGTACAAATCATTCAGAGTCACAATACCTTTTTTCAGCCATCCTTTCCAGAGAATAGGGTTTTTTTTTATCAATACATAATTTAGGATTTAACCAAATACTTGATCCACGATTAAAGTACACATCAAACTTCAATAAATCAGACAGTTTATGCCAAACTGATTTAAGATATGCAATAATTGGATGACATTTTAGCTTTTCACTCAATTTGGGAGATAGCATTTGTAAAGGATGTATTGGATCAAGTATTGATGCTTCTATTTTAAACCAGGGTGGGGCCCTTTCTGGAGGCAAAGACCAGTGTGCCAGGTGTCTTAAACCAAAGGCATAATAATAAAACAACATTTTAGGAAGACCTAGTCCACCTTTCTCCACTGGCCTATGTAACTTATTTAAGTTCATTCTTGGGCGTTTTCCATTCCAAATAAATTGTTTTATTAACTTATCAAATTGATTAAAATACGACAAAGGTACCTCTAAAGGCAACAATTGGAGAAGTTAATTGATTTTTGGAGCACAGTTTGTTTTTATTATATTCACTTTACCTACCATTGATAAGTTAAGTGTCCCCCATCTTTTGAAATCACAAGAGATTTTTTGTATTACTGGTTCATAATTAACTTTAATTAAATCTCTTAGGGAACGGGGAAACAAAACGCCCAAGTATTTAATTCCGTGTTTTGGCCAAATAAAATCCCCTGGTTTAAAAATATATTCTGGGCAGTAGGCTGTTAAAGGCATTGCCTCAGACTTGGACCAGTTGACCCTATATCCAGAGATGTTTGAAAAAGACTTTATAATTTTGTATAAAGTAGGCATAGATCTATCAGGTTCTGAGACAAATAGTATAATATCGTCTGCGTATAGCATTAACTTATGATCAACCAGCCCGGTCTCACGGGGATTCGTGAAACTGTCACGTCAGTTTTTGTTTCGGTTTCGTGCGCACCAACACGATGTCGTCATGTTTTTCGTGCCGCTCACCACGAGCGAAACCCGCTGTGGTAATCACATCTGAAAGTGGTTTATACCGGCGGATTCATGACGATCTAAGCTGTCCATCGGCGTTTACGGTGGCCGCTGTGGCCGCCGGACATTCTTTAAATTCCTATGCAAATTCGGCGGATTCATGACGATTTAAGCTGTCCATCGGCGTTTGTGGCCGCCGCCGCGGCCGCCATTGCGGCTGCCACACATCTGGCTGCAGTGGCGGCCGCGGTGGCGGCCGCAAACGCCAATGGACAGCTTAAATCGTCATGAATCCGACGGTATAAATCACTTTCAGATGTGATCCGGCGGCCGCTGCGGCCGGATGTCCGGCGGCTGTAATGGCGGCCGCGGTAGCGGCCGCAAACGCCGATGGACAGCTTAGATCGTCATGAATCCGCCGAATTTGCATAGGAATTTAAAGAATGTCCGGCGGCCGCAGCGGCAGCCACAAACGCCGATGGACAGCTTAGATCGTCATGAATCCGCCGGTATAAACCACTTTCAGATGTGATTACCACAGCGGGTTTCGCTCGTGGTGAGCGGCACGAAAAACATGACGACATCGTGTTGGTGCGCACGAAACCGAAACAAAAACTGACGTGACAGTTTCACGAATCCCCGTGAGACCGTGTTGGATCAACACCACCGACCTGTACCCCTGGGAAGTCATTCTCCATTCTTATGGCCATGGCCAGTGGTTCGATCACTAAACAGAACAGCAAAGGAGATAAAGGTGAGCCTTGCCTAGTACCTCTTTTTAATTCAAAATAGTCAGAAATACAATTGTTTGTCTGTACTGCTGCGTGTGGACAACTGTAAAGCAGGCGGATCCATTTCAGAAAATTATCACCAAAACCATAGACCTTTAGAACAGTGAACAGATAATTCCACTCCACCATCTCAAAGGCCTTTTCGGCATCTAAAGAAATGGCTGCTATTGGCGACTTGGAGTCAGCCACAGACCACATTATGTTTATCAGGCGTCTTACATTATCTGAAGAATTCCTCCCCCTAATAAATCCCACTTGGTCATTGTGTACCAGTGAAGATATCACTTTAGAAAGATGACAAGCTAAAATTCTTGATATAATTTTTACATCCATTTGCATTAATGATATTGGACGATAATTCTTAGGTTCTATTGGGTCTTTGCCTTTTTTTGGCAATTAATGTTATTAAAGCCTGAGTCATAGTCTGTGGTAAGTTCCCTGTTCTTAAAGCATCATTATATACTTGAAGTAAATATGAGGAAAGCTCTTTGACATAAGTCTTAAAGAACTCAGATGTAAAACCATCTGGCCCTGGTGATTTATTGACTGGCAGAGTTGAAATTACCTGCTCTATCTCCTCAAGAGTAACATCTGCATCAAGGAATAACCTTTGGCTCTCTGCAAGTTTGGGAATTTTAAGAGGATGTAAAAAGTTAGTAATGTCATCCTCTGAAGCAGATGTCTCAGAGTCATACAGGTCATTATAAAAGTCTCTAAACACTCTATTTATATCTTTGGTTGTGGTGACAATTATCCCATCTGATGTTCTAACTGCAGGAATCAGAGAAACAGATTGTTTTTGTTTTATATAGCAAGCTAACATCTTACCGGGTTTGTCTCCGGATTCAAAAAAACATTGCTTAGCTCGCATTAAATTAAAGGCTACTTGATCAGATAAAATAGAATTGTATTGATATTTAAGTTGGGTTAATTCTTGTGTCACTTTAGAGTCATTTTGGGATTTCTTATATTTAGATTGAAGAAGACTAATTTTATTTTCTCGGTCTAAAAGGTTTTTCATTTTCATCTTTTTCATATACGATGTAGACTGAATAATACAACCTCGCAAAACCACTTTCATTGCATCCCATGCTACACCTGGTGAATGAACAGAGGACCAATTTATTTTAAAATAGTCCAGGATTTTACCTCTTAGCCATTCTACATTTTCTGATTCCTGCAGAAAAGATGCATTCAGACGCCACCTGCATAATGATTTACTTTTAAATTGAGGGGTTAATTCTAGACACACCCATACATGATCAGAAATGATCACGTGACCTGATGAGGACGCACGCCGAGTAGGCAGCTCCGCATTGCTCTGCTACTTTGTGATTTTTGAAGAAAATACCAGTGTCAAATGCTTTAACTACGCCGTGATTTTCTTCAGAAAAGTGATATTATGCCTAAACCACCAAAAACGCTGAAAAATGCTGGCCTATGCTCAAACGTACTTGAGAATACGGATTCTGGTCAGACTCAAGACAATGGTGACGCACCTGTTGGCACAGAGGAGCAATCAGCACAAGATATTGGACGGGATATAAGCAAAATCTTTGACGCTTTGTCCAATATTTCTCAGGAGTTGAAAGGAATTGAAGAAATCAAGCGCACCACCACTTCATCAGAGGCCAAATTAACTGCAATGATGGTCAGATTAAAAGAAGCTGAAGCGCGTCTTGATTTTTTGGAAGCAGCGGAGGAAGAACACCGAGCAAATCCTCCAGCTACAAAAGAAGACATAATGCGTTTACGAGACGAACTGGAAAGCTTGGAAAATTTCTCCAGACGCAACAATGTCAGATTTATTGGAATACCGGAAAACAAAGTACATGGCGAGGTAACTGACTTTATTGAGAAGCTTATTCCACAGCTATTGGGCATTGAGAAAAAATGTGAAGTCGAGAGGGCCCATAGAGTGCCCACACAACAGCCCCTGCCTGGGGGAAAGCCAAGACCCATTATTCACGTCTTCTTCGGTCATCGGACCGGGACCTGGTGCTTCGTGCTGCAAGGGAGAAGGGCGCGCTGAATTGGGAAGGCTACAACATCATGCTGTTTGCGGACTACTCAAAGGCCATCCAACAACGTAGGGAGAAATTCAAGTACTGCAAAAAGAAGCTTCACGAACAAGGAATACGGTTTAGACTGAACTTTCCAGCAAGGCTGATTATCTTCACAGAAGAAGGACCTAAAGTGTTTGATTGTGCACGAAAGGCTATGCTCTTCATAGATTCCATGCCGTGAGTAACATATATTTATGTGCACATATGACTTTGTCTATGGACATAAAGTAAATGCTTTGAGTTTTATGTCTATATGATAATTGACACTGGCATGATGCTTTGTGATAGTCGCAGAGCCTGCAACGCAGGCAGTTGGAGCCAGAGGGGGGTTACGGACTAATTGTGGGGGAACGTTTTGCACGGGTGGTGTTATTTTTTACTTTTTTTTCTTTTTTTTTGTCATCGTGCAGTGTAGCACTGGGGGGGTGGAGTGGGGTGGGATGGGTGTATGGGTATTTAGGGGGGAAGGCCATCAAACCTATAAAATCCACAACTGCAACATGATCACATTATTGCCAACATAACTTCTGATAGGATTACATCATGCTCATTACATTTAGCTACATGGAATGTAAATGGACTGGGGAACTCAATAAAAAGGAAAAAGATATTGACGTATATCAAAAATTAAAAAATTGACGTGGCATTTCTACAGGAGTGCCATTTATCAATAGAGGAGTCTGAGAAGCTTTGGAAAGGATGGGTGGGTCAGGTGTTTTGTAATCCAGGGACAACAAAGAGTAGAGGAGTTATAATACTTGTTAGTAAACACATACATTTAAAATGTGTACATCAAATTAAGGACAAAATGGGAAGGATTCTTATTGTAGCAGCGGAATTACAAGGAGTTGTGTTTACTCTAGCCAATGTCTATGCCCCAAATTTAGATGATGATTTATTTTTTTCAAGATCTTGAGGCTAAATTACAGGGCACAGGGAATCACGAAATTATCATGGGAGGAGATTTTAATTTACTATTAGATCCACTATTGGATCATAGTGGGGGTACTGTTTGCAGAAGACCCAAGTCAGTGCAAATGCTAAAAAGAATAAGTAAAGCACTTGGGTTAGTGGACATTTGGCGAGTATTCCATCCAAAAGAGTGAGATTTTACCTATTATTCTGCGGTGCATAGAATTTACAGTAGAATAGATTACTTCCTTGTGTCTAAGTCAGTGGTACATTCTGTTATGGACAGACAGACTTGATTAAGTGTCTTTACTTTTTTCTTGATTAAGTGTCTTTACTTTATTCTACATACCTATTAAATAGTCTGTCAGGACGAGCAGCAGGGGGTGGTGCTCCAACAGCAGCAGAGGGCCTTAAAGGAAATGTAAATCCCGTCTGCCTTTGAAGAGGTGCTGAAACAATTTCCAAAATGATTATTTTTTAAGTTTTCATCTTTAAATCATTATTATTTAAATACAAAACAAGATAGGGTTTATTCAAGATGGGATCTCTGGTTTTATGAGAAAAGCAGATTGACACTTCTTACATTTATATAAAATGAATGTATCAATTCCATAAAATCAACAAAACATTAATCAACCATTGTAATTATCATTAGTTGTACCAGTACCTGGAAGAGCTGGAGTGTGGCGTTTGTCATCCCCACAGACCTCACACCGTTGTCCCGAACTGAGGTCATCAATGTATCCAGTGGGGCTGGGCATCACAACATCCCCTGTGTCCATTACGAGATAGATGCTGGATGGAGTCAGCTGAAGGTGAAAAGATGACAAAAGTTTTAATACATTTGTTAGAAAGCCCACATTGTGTATGATGTGTTATGTATTGTTTGTTGGTTTACACCATTATGTTAGTTCATAAATTCACCATTTCCAACGTTTCTTCAACGCAACACAATTGCCAGTAGCTGAGCCAGAGAGACAAGAAAAAAGAGTTTGTAACGGTGTTTGGCGTGTGGTGGCGCTGTGCGTGTAATATTCAGTGCATTTTGGTGAATAAGTTTATCAAACATGCTCGTATTTTCTTTGTTCGGCATTCAAAATGGATACTGAAGGCTTCTCTTCCGCTTCAAACCGAACTTCAACCAATCAAGTGACTCGGTTCCGCCTACCACGGCGAAACGGCCAACCGTGGCCGAGTCTGACAGATATGGATTACATCACTTGATTGACTTGTTTCTCAGCGAATCACGTCGGAGGAAACGTTAGATTGACAGGCCTGGGAGCCAATGAGCTTGCTGAATGGCTTGAATATAAATCCCGCCTCTGCCAGCAGGTTTATATGATATTTCATTCCTGTGGTCAGGGCTCCACCTGCAGATTTTCTCTGATCCTCTCAATCTGTGTGTGTGATCGACACTGAAGCCTATCTGAAGTGATTTTTTGAGTTCTTTATGAGTTTTTGGAGTGAAAATAATGTGAAAATGAAGTAATACCACCCCTCGCCCAGCCACCCCACCCCACCCCATCCAGCCACACCACCCACACCACCCCTCCCATACCCAAATCCGGGAGGCCACCCGCTCACCGGAAAACAGCACCAAGGGACCGGGCAACAGCACTGCAAGTTGTGTTATTGGAGCGATCTACTGATGGATTTAGGACTGTGTTGAAGTCTCCTCCAATGATAACAGTTGAGTTTGCTGTTAAATCAGATAGTTGAGAAAAAAATGAATGAAAAAAGGCCGGATCATCATTATTAGGGGCGTACAAATTCCCAATAGTATATTCTTTATTGAATATAGTTGCCTGGATAATAATGTATCTGCCTTCTGAGTCAACTATTATGTCATTTAAAGTAAAAAGTAGTCTCTTATGAATAAGTATAGAGACTCCTCTTTGTCTACTGTTAAAAGAGGCAGAATAAACCTGATTGAAATTTATGCCAGTAAGTAATTTTTCTTCAGATTTTTGTAGGTGGGTTTCTTGTAGGAGACAAATGTCTGCTTTTAATTTTGAAAAATGGTCTAAAATTTTTATTCTTTTTGCCTGTGAGCGAGTGCCACACACATTCCAGGAGACCAGAGTTAGTTTATGCATATAGACTGTTTAAGTTCAGCCTTGGATGTATATCTATGTGAGCAGCTTACTAATATTGGCATGTTATGAAATAAACTCAGTCTGCTGATAACGTTGGATGAGTGTATAGCAGGGTTTAAATCTATGATGGATGTGGATAACAAGACTGTAAAACATGTCAAACGTGAGCACAAAAAAACAAAGAACACTGGTGCCTCGACATATATAACACACAAAAGATTTACATAGGGAGTTTGTGTGGGGGGAGAAGGGAGGTGTGAGTTTAGGTGGTTAGGGGAAGCAGAGGGAGGGGAGGTAGACAAAAAGGTGAACAGAAGGGGGTCAAACATAAAACAGTGAGCCAGTATTATAAGTAGCCATAGTGAGATTAAATACATATACACATATACATACCTTCATATATATATATATATATATATATATATATATATATATATACACACACACACACAATATATACATTATTTTTTAAGTAAACAGACAAAGCTCTTTCGTTTCACCATACTGATCAGAACAGCCAGGGAGTGGTATTGGGGTCCCGGTACAGTTGGCCGTCGATATAAAGTTTATCTACAACCAAAGTAGACCGTTTACCCTTCTGCCTGCTCTGCCTCAGTATGGGAAACAATACCTTCCGCCGCTCGTTGATCTCTCTCGGGAATTGATCGTTCATTCCGAAAGAGGTCCCTTTAAGCTCCCGTCCTTTACTTTTAACTAATTCTTTCTGTTTAAAATGTTCGAATTTAGCGATAATAGGACGGGATTTATTGCCTCTACGGGCTCCAAGCCTGTGAACGCGGTGAAAGGAAATATTATTCACCGTTTCCTGGGGAATTTTTAAAGCCGTTGTCATGAATTTCTTAATTTCTGTCTCCGGATTATCTGTGGTGCTTTCAGAGATTCCTGAAAATATTAAATTGTCCCGCATACTACGGGATTGGACATCCACTACAGTCTCTTTAAGCGCTTTATTCTCCCTTTTAATTGTTTCCAACTCGGTTGTAACTGCAGAAAAGTTGGAACGTAGTTCCGCGTTATCAAGTTGAAGCTCACTTACCTGTTGATAGGCGTTCTCCAAACTTACCTTCAGGTCTCGAATTTCGTCGCGGAGGACGCTGAGAACATCTAGCTTTTTATTTATGGACTCCAGGACATCAACCGGGACGTCCGTTGTAGCTAGGTCGTCCGTATCAGTCGAGGAATCGTTTTTCCTCTTTTTAGACGGATTGTCGCGGTTCGGGTCTTCCATGACGCAGTTGTAAAAATATCCGTCGATAAATCGCTCGAGGTCTTCCACGGTGGGTGGTGCTCCAAATCCGCAGTTCGAGTAAGGAAATATCAATAATTGAATGCAAGTAATGCGGTGATTAAATTTAATTTTGTTTAGAGAAAGAGCCAAGACTAATGAATTCTATTTCAGCAGCAGGGCGCCGCCATGTTGTATTCCGAAATCTCACTGGCAGTCTCGCGAGAGTCACAGCATTCTCCTCTCTAGCGCCTTCTTTAAAAAATGGAAAAATTCATCCTAATTCAGTGTGTGCCAACATGAAATACTCTGTGCCAGTAGCACCAAGAGTAATTCTGACTGCACTGGGTGAAAATACAGGTTGTCTGCTTTCAAATGAGACCCCAACCATGCATGAACTTCAAACAGTTCAAGAACAGCATTCAATTTACTTTCTGTACATCTCAGTAGAAATTTCGGGCAGAAACTGCCTGTCCTTTAAAGGGTGAATCAGAGCATGTCATGATAGGTTATTAAGTGCAGATAGATGAGAAAAACAGTGCCAGTTTTGGTCATTTAACATGCCATTTTCAAAATTAAACAACACTAAGAATTTTTAAATTGTTTTTAAAGGCATTATAGAATTCATGCCAAACACAAAAACTCTGAGTGGAGACACCATTTCAATGTATTTTATTGAGTTATTTATTCGTTTATTGAGTAGTTTAGTGAAACCAGCTTAACACCAAACACAGAGACATCCACATTTCAACAAAATCTGGATAACCAAACTTTTGTGAAGTAAGTAATTTCTCTCTTCTGTTTAATGAAGTAAACACTTTGGAGTTTCTGAGGAAACATCCATGTAGTTTTCCTGCAATACTGTCCAATATGCCTTATAACACAATTCAGAACAGGTTGTAACACTCAGTGCTGTTGTTTTATGATAATTGGTTCAATATTTAGGGCTGCACAGTGTCGTAGTGGTTAGCACTTTCACCTTGCAGCAAGAAGATCCCCGGTTCAAATCCCGGCCTGGGCCTGGGATCTTCCTGCATGGAGTTTGCATGTTCTCCCTGTGCATGCGTGGGTTTTCTCCGGGTACTCCGGCTTCCTCCCACAGTCCAAAAATATGCTGAGGTTAATTGGTTACTCTAAATTGTCCGTAGGTGTGAATGTGAGTGTGATTGTGTGTCTGTATATGTAGCCCTGTGACAGACTGGTGACCTGTCCAGGGTGTCCCCTGCCTTCACCCGAGTCAGCTGGGATAGACTCCAGCACCCCCCATGACCCTAGTGAGGATAAAGCGGTGTATAGAGAATGGATGGATGGATGGATGGACATGTTAGAACCAAAATTATTTGACATTTTAATTTTGAGACTAGTGGAAGACAGACAGGACTTCAGCTTCTCTTAAGGATTTGGAGAGAGCTGTCGGAGAAGTAAAGAAGGGGAAGTTCATACGTCAGGTGGCAGATGAAAATCCACAGAATGATTTTTCAGCCCATCAGGTCATACATGAACAAATGGAGACAGATCTTACATTATATGAGGTGTAAAATTTAAATTTTACTTCAACATAATTGATGGCACAATTTACCCCCAACATGTTTTCTGCAAAGGCTCAACTAACTCCAAGTTTGTTCCCTTTGGAAAACCATATTCCTCATATACAGTGACCACACCAGTGTTTCAGCATTTTACATGAACCCAAACCCATCCACTGTGTGCTTTCTTTACAGTAAATATGACAGTTAAAAATTTAAAAAATAACTGCTGCTTTGTTTACATTTAAACAAAGTAGTGCTGAGACTGCTGTCAGAATGTGACTACCTTGATTTCATTGCATCGAAAAAACACCACCATTCATCCAATCTGATTCAAACTCCCCACTGCACTTCCTCAGGACCCCTGTAATACCCCTACCAAGTTTGAGCATGATCTGAAGTACCGTTGTCAAGATATGCAATGGTTTCTATGCAGAATGAACACCCCTAAAAATAGTTCAGAATGAGACATTCTAGAATTCATGCTGCATATAAGTGTCAGTGTGCAGACAGTTGGGGACAGTGTCTTACGGATTTGAGCAGGACAACAGGACTACTGGAAATTAGCAGGACATCGAGATTAAACTCATCAACCTTTCAACAAAGTCCAAAGAAGCCAACATTTTTGAGGTAAGTGACTTCACTGTTCTGTTTGATGAAGCAAACACCAGAGGAAACATTCAGAAGGCAGTTCTAAGATCTATTTTTCTACAACTCTGTCCAATTTGTAAAGAAATCCGTGAGTCAGAACAGGATGTAACACTCAGTTTTGTACTTGTCTTGTAATTTTTAACATCTTGTTATTAAAAAGTCAGATCTTAGCAGCGTGGAAGGGAAGTGATGTGTTCAGGTTTGGTCATAACTGGATAACTAAAACCAACTCCTGTAAAGAGCAGGACAAACGTTTTTTGTTAAGACAAAATTTGGTTTTAAAGCTTCAAACTTGGAATAATTTGATACAACCATGACCAAATGCATAGATATGTTGGGATTTTTCTACTGGGAAATGTTCATTTTTGGAGTATATAATGATAGTCTGATGTGTTGATGTGAGCAAGATTTAAGGTCACTTTTTTCTGATAAGTAAATTAATTCAGTAAGTGTAATAAGTAAGGTAATAGTTCATTCTGTTTCCTTAACTTGCAACATGGAATCCAAAAATGAAATTGGATTATGCTATCCAGCAATATTTTTGTCTTTGGTGGTACAACTTGTCATATCTGCTCAATCAGTTACTAAAGTTCATCACATTTTCTTTTTCATAAAAAAATATTCTGCATGTTTTGTTTTGGATTATCCTGGCATGCAAGTACAAAAGTGTCAGAAAATATCATTGGATGATTTCTGCATTATTGTTTTTTTGGGGTAATGTGTGCTCAAAGATGAGACTTTCAGTGACAATTTCAATTATTTTTTAAATTTCAATTCACCTGTTATCAGAGATTATTTCATCAACTTGTCCTGTAGTTGAAACTAGAACTAACCATAAAAAATCATGCTTTATCTGTATTAGTTCTTGAGATACTGTCATTTAAACATTACCTCAGATGCCTGTAATATGTTAAAAATGTGCTGGACGTGGATAAACAGGCTTTAAAACCATTATCTCAAATATCTTGATTTGTGAATAAAAATGCTGAACACATTTCTAAAAGTTAGCATTTTTAATATATTTGAAATATATTTTATGTGAGAAAAATCTGTCAAATGAGACACAGTTAAGCAGAAAATGTTCTAACAAATGAGAGATTTCAACAATTTATAACAACATTACTCAGAATATGTCACTGTAAGTTATTAAGTGTAGATAGATGAGAAAAACAGTGCCAGTTGTCGTCATTTAACATGCCATTTTCAAAATTAAACAATGCTGAGAAATTATAAATTATTTTTAAAGGCATTCTAGAATTCATGCCAAACACAAAAACTCTGAGTGGAGACACCATTTCAATGTATTTTATTTATTGTTCGTTTATTGAGTAGTTTAGTGAAACCAGCTTCACACCAAACTCAGAGACATCCACATTTCAACAAAATCTAGATAACCAAACTTTTGTGAAGTAAGTAACTCCTCTCTTCTGTTTAATGAAGTAAACACTTTGGAGTTTCTGAGGAAACATCCATGTAGTTTTGCTGCAGTACTGTCCAATATGTCTTATAACACAATTCAGAACAGGTTGTAACACTCAGTGCTGTTGTTTTATGATAATTGGTTCAATATTTAGCAAATATGATTGAAAACTGAGATCACAACAGCGTGGTAGATTACCAATGGTTTAACATCCATAAATTATGGTTCTCTTTTGTGTCTGTTTCACTTTCAGTCTTCTGGGACAAGACAAAAATGTACTTTCAAAGTTCATCCTCATCATCATCCTCATCCTCATCATCATCCTCATCTTCCTCCGAGGGGAGTTCCTCAAGGCAGCGTTCCGAAGTCCCAACAGGCTACACGGTGGTGAAAGAACTGCGAGATGGAAGCTATGGAACAGTGCTGGAATGTGTGAAAAACAACACTGAAGAGCACGTGGCTATAAAGGTGCCCCAAAGGAACAATCTTGACCATGAGGTAGGACACTGATTTCAGCTGAACAGTGACACAAAAAAGATATTGTTTGAAAAAGAGGTGGTACCACTACAAGATTCTGAGTAGTGGTACTGGTCATGTTATGTACTTTTTAGTTGTTGAGAAGAACTGATTGGACGATGTGCCTCAGCAATCATATTATGTCTCCACAGGCGAAAATCCTGAAAAAGCTCATGAGCCACACCTCAAAGGAGTCCAACATCATTGACTACAAAGGAGACATCTTTGTAGAAAATACGCGGCTCCTGGTGTTTGAAAAATTGGACATCACCCTGTGGGACTATGTGGAGAATTTACCACAGCCAATGCCACTGGAACACGTCCGTACAGTTATCCAGCAGGTGTGACCTTCTATTGTCTCCTTATATTTCTCTCCTTCAGTGGTGCTAGAATCAACATCGGTGGTTCAGGAACCTTTACAACTTCTACTTTTATTGTCATGTGACAGATTTCTTTAACAAACTCCTGATAAATGTTGTTACTTGCAGCTGGCTGTAGCTTTGAAAACAACAAAGAGTGCCGGCATAATCCACACTGATGTGAAGGAGGATAACATCATGATGGTGGATCGCGTGAAGCAGCCCTTCAGGGTCAAGCTGATTGACTTTGGTTTGGCCAAGTACAGGTCCAAAGCCAGGGCAGGAAAGCTATGCCAAGGACTTGCATATAGGTATGAAATACTGATACTTTTTAAACATTGAGAAATCTTTAATTCAGTGCTGTCTCCTTATTGTCTACTGTGTCACATCTTCATTTGATGTTTTTTCCACATTTAGAGCTCCAGAAATCTTCCTGGGCCGGCCGTATTCAGAGGCCATCGACGTTTGGTCGTTAGGCTGCGTGATGGCCAGGATGATGACTCAAGATAGTCTCTTTGGATCAGACTCAGAATACTGGACAGTGAGTAAATTACTGCAGCTGAAACACATTAGAAGCCGTGACAGGATTAGCTTCAGGTCTAACATGGTGTTATGTTTTGTCTGCAGCTCCGACGCATGATCCATCTGCTGGATCTGCCGCCGCAATATCTCATCGATGCTGGCCGGAGATCACGATTATTTTTTGAGAGAATGCCAAATGATTGGTGGCGGCTGAAGGTACAATACTCCTACTGTGATTTTACCTCTGACCTTTACTCACTCAATAAGATAAAGACTTTAGTAAGCATCATTGTTTTCTTCTTTCAGACACCTATGGATTATTTTGGGACCGATCTCGTCCACTCCGACCCCACAGTTTACAAGTTCGACTCTCTGGAAGAAATGAAAACGGTAGGTAGTTTAGGAAGCAGCAGCTAGTTGCTGAAAAGTCCCGTTCATTTATGGTATTCACATTTCACGGTGGAAGGTGATTTGACCACTGTTGGACTTTCAAAATGTTTTCTGCACCAGGTCTGCTCTGAGACGGACAACCCAGCAGAGGCTGATGAGAGGAGGGAGTGCATCGAGCTGTTGAAGGCGATGCTTCAGTGGGATGATGACGACAGAATCACCCCCAGTGGTATCCTCAGGCATCCCTTTATCACCAAAAGCTACCTCAGCAGCAGCTCCTCCACCAGCAGTTGGTAAGTGTGTTTCTATTTACTTTGTACACAGGTTGTGAGACATTAGCAGCCCAGCAGGTGACAAAAGACTGATATGGACTTCTGTTGATTTCCATGTTTACATTCTCTGCTTGTCGGATGTAAACCCAACAGTGTATGTTTCCTTTTTTTAGCGATGAATCTAGACCCTCCACCAGCCTGTCCATCATGGTTAAGCCTGCAGACCCTGAAAACAGAATTAACCTGACAGGCTTGCTTGATGAGGACAGTGACCTGAAGAGCAGTGAGTATGAGGACAGTGATGATGCTGACACTGCTGAAGACACTGAGGACAGCATGGATAGTAATGAGGATGAAGACACTGAAGTCACTGAGAAGGAGCAGAGAAAGACAAAGAAGAAGAAGAAGAACTGCTTCCAACGTGTCTTCTCTTGGATAAAGAAGACGTTCTGCTGCTGCTGTGTGTCCGATGTGATGGACTGAGCAGCACTGTCAAGTGTCTTTCACTGTCACAGTTTTTCACTGTGAAGCGTCTTTAACGCATGGCTTCCCACACTTGAAGAGGAAGGCCTGGACTTTGCAACAGGATTCCACTCTTTTCACTTTTCCTGTTGTCACTCTTCTTTCCCCTCACCCCAACCGGTCGAGGCAGATGGCCGCCCTGTCTGAGCCTGGTTCTGCCGGAGGGTTCTTCCTGAAAAAGGGAGTTTTACCTCCCCACTGTCGCCAAGTGCTTGCTCAGACAGGGAATCCAAAGGAAACTTTGGATTTGTTGGATTTCTCTCTATAATTTTGTCTTTACTTTTCTTATTGAAGTGTCTTGAGATGACACATGTGAACTGGTAAATAAAATTTATTGAAAATGAATTGAAAGGTTCACCCAAAAAGTGTCTGGATTTTGGTCACATGGTTGATGCTCACAACTGGCCTGAGTCAGTCATGGCTTGTCAGTTGAATTCTTTGGTTTTATACAACTTTCAACAAGTGCAAAACACATCATTTTTTAACATTTTGAATAAAGTGACTACAATGAAATATGACAATTTTAAGCTCATTTATATAAATCAGTTATATTGGTTTATTCCACCCAACTACTTCCTATCGAATTTTGAAAAATTTTAAGTTTTTTCCCCTAAAATGCTTTTTTAAGTCTATATAATTTAAAGGTTTATTCCACCAAATATACAATTTTCTCTCCAAGTACTGAAGTGCTGACGATTTATAGGTTATTGCACCTAAAAAAGTACTTTGTGTCTTAACAACTAAAGGTTTAAAAAGTTTATTCTGCTCAAAATACTACATTCTTTCCAAGTATGTAAAGTTTTAAAGTTTTTTCTACCGACTACTGGGACTACTTTCTGTCCAGCAGTTTAGCTTAGATTGGACTTGCATGTGGGCAGTTTGTGTAATTAGCTTAATTAGTTCATTATAAGGTAAAACAATGATAAAGTCACACTATGGCCTTTGTAGTAAGTAGATTCAAACAGATATATGAAAGGTTGGAGAGGCAAGATAAGTCACACTAGTGAGAATGCTGTGGACTTACTTAATAGATTCACCCTATGGAGACAATGACCAACTGCAAAATTCATTGATATCTTGTTCTTGTAATAGTCTAAAAGTTAAAATAGGGATGAATGGACCCAAATAACATCATCATCCACTAACTGATAAAATTATTAAAAACACTTCTACAGGAATGCATGTATTTTAAATAACAAACAGGCATTAAGTGACATTTTCTTTCTTTTTTATGGCTTTCATCTGAACCTGGGAAAGGCAGTCAGATCAAGGGATGACGTTGTTCCGTTAACTTTTAGCTTCTTGTGCTTTAATTCCCCAAAAAGAGAAGGTACACCTGCAGAAAGTATCAAACAGCAAGACAACAAACGGCGACTCTCTGTTTGATGTCCCACTTAAAACGTCTGACTGTGAAAGCAAACAAAGTGACAGCTGCTGCAGGTTCAGGAGGGTCAGGAAGAGCAGGATTCAAAATTTATGAAAGGACTGCAGAGAGAAGGGGAGGCAGCTTGTGAATGAGCAAAAACACTGAAAAATACTAAGCTAAGATGTGGATGTAGCATGTAACACCCACTGAAACTGAAAATAGTTGGTTTTATGTTTCTGTCTGCGCATAGATTGAACAAATTAGACATAAAAAAGGATGCAAGATATTGGATTAGCAAAATTTCAAAACATTGTTGATGTCCTCATCAATCAATGTGTACCAACAAGTGTATTTTTTTTTTACATCAGACAAACCTTATTTTGGAAGTTTTGTGAACTTCCTAAAAGTTTTTTCCCCTCTGTTCTGGGCTAGGATAACCACTTTAGGTTGATTTAATTTGATAATAAGCTGTATGATGTACAAAACAGGAAAATAAATCCACCACTGACCAAAACCATAAATGCATCAAGTTCAAAAGCTCATTTATACAATTTATATTTAGTTTTTGAAAAAGGGGGTTAAATTCAACCAATTGTGCACAAGAAGTTTTTTAGATGTACATCTTTGGCCAATTCTCTACCACTCAGGTAATCTCCACATGGGCTGAGTATGGCTTTAAAAGACAATGATCAGATAAAATGACCAGTGCATAAACACTCCTTTGACAAGTAAATATAAAGGAACACCTTAAAATGCAGTTTTATTCAAGTGTCACGACTCAATGGATGACAAAATAAATACAAGAACCATTTGTTGGCTGCTGGATTCTATGTCTGTTTGGGCCAAAAAAGACACTTGAATGTCCACAACTTCACCATTTTTTAAAATCTAAGAAATAGTTTTAGACATCGTGGTGGAAGAGACAATCTGCTCTAGAACTACAAATGTTGAGTCACCACCCAGGTCCAGGATTGTTTCATCCATCTGAAAAAGTTGTTAGTGTGCATGACCAGAAAATATGTGCTCAGACTTTGTAGAATGGCCTGAGGGAGGCTAGCCTGTGATCTCTTTTCCCACACTAAAACCTTGATCTAATAGCAGAACAGTATAATCCACTCCTGTTGGCAACTCCTCACATTCATTGGACACTGGCAAGATGGAGGAAGGTCCTTTCCACTCCTGAATCTTGTTTTTGGTGTACAGAGCAGATAGAAGGTTTCAGAGTTTACCAGGAAAATACCAAAGCGCAGACACAAAGATGGGAGGCAGGTTTAGGAAAAGGAATTACATCACCGCCCACATTCATCTGGGTTTGTCTCAGTTACCATCCATAATCATCCAAGTATCCAATCCTAACTTTCCACACAGTTTGAAACCAAGCTCTTGGAAAACCTATTAGTGTGGCTTTTTTGAGAGTTCAGCGTTTGTGTTGGTGGAGCAGAAGAGTGAGAACATTACCTCGGTGTAAAAGTTATCGTAGCATTTCAGGATTAGAAGGGATTAGCCTCTTTTGCTGTCAGTGTCAGCAGCAGGAATGGATTGAGTATTTCTTTGTTGGAGTTTCCCAAGACTTGAAGCCAGGGCCAACCTTTTGCTGACTTACTGGTTCTGTGAGTACCTGGTGTAAATACTGTCCATACTAACACTGTGGAATTGTTGCACTGTGCTGAGAGATGCATTTGAGTTGTTCAATAGTTGATTTCCTGGTTTGGCTTTTGGTGTTTAAAGATCCACTGTAAAATGTGAAGCGGATTCTTGAACTGTGATTTTAGTTGTTTGGAACAAACTGGAGCTGAACTGTGTGGGAAACTGACTTTTACCTGACTGGATTGGACTCAGAATTGCAACACACACATTCAGCCATTCCTATGTCTTGCTGGTTTGTAAGTATACTTTCTAACTGAATTGAGTCGTGGGGCCTAGTTCACGAAGCAGGTTTAGTGAAAACTCTGAGTTTGTTAACCCTGAAATGAGGAAAGCTCAGAGTTTTCCGTTTCATGAAGCGAGGTAACTTAACCCTGAGACAGAGGGGTAACTCTAGCCTGTTTCACAAAGAGGGGTAACTTAAACTCTCGGTCAGTTACCGCAGTAACAGACTCTACCGGGCTTTGCAAAAGTTCTGTTACACGGTTTCATGATCTTTAGAGACGTTTACATGTCGGAGTGAAAAATTCCATGAAACAAACTGAAAGTTCTGCCTTATAGGCAGGTGTCCTTAATACAAATTTGTTCTCCGGTGAAGTTGTATCAAGATGGAAGTCAAAAGAGTTGAGATATCTGCTCTCCTTCATGTTGGCCACAACAAGTCTGACTGAGCCAAGCAGCTGAACGTCATCCGGATGACCGTCCACAGAGTCGCGGAGACGCTCAAGAATGGTGAAGATCTTTCAGTGATCTTCCAAGAATGGTGAAGACCTGAAAGATCTTCACCATTCTTTAGCCTCTCCCAGAGCCGGCCCACGGCATAGGCGGCCTAGACCGTTGCCTAGGGCGCCATCTGGTGAGGGGGCGCCAAATGGCAGTCTCCCTCTCAGTCTTTCTTTCCTTTTTTTTTAAATTTTTTTTTATTCACTTTCTTAATGCACCATTATGTTTACTCTCAGTCTCTCAACCTATAAATAACTACAAATTTTGTGAAACTTAAAATAAAACTCGTTTTCACTAATCATGACTCACAACTCTCGCGAGTTGTGAGTCACGCATGCATCCTTTTCCATCTGATCTGCGGCGCCGCCGCCGGGGCGGCGCCCCGCGCTACTACAGCATGCTGTTGAGTTTACAAGGTGAGTGAGTGGGGGATGGGCAGCGCATCCCATCAGTTTATTGATGAGATGGTCGTCGTCGTAGCGCTGTCATTTTTGTAAACATAAAACTTTTATCATGAAAAGGCTGTCCAAGCCTTCGGGTGCTGCTTTCAGAAAGCGAAGAAGAGAAGAGGAGGAGAAACGGGCTCAAAGTCGAGGTATATATTCTTTGGATAATGACATAATTCGACCTTTCATCTGGATGTCAATTTACGATTGTGCTAACGCTAGCTAAGTCAAATGCTACTTATTATGTGCTATAACCTACCTCTATTTGTTGAAACATCATACATTCTTGCCTGTGCCAGTTTATTTAATAGAGCAGACGTTTTACCTCGTTGGTTTAGTCACTTTTGTGCATAATCCACAAATTCATGTAATGTGCAAGCATGTTTCTTTTGATCAGATGCTCTGAGAAAATATCTACAGCCACGACAGGGGCCAACTGTAGAAGCTGCTGCAGAAGAGGCAGCAAGCTCGGTCTCACAGTTACCTTCTCCTGTGGCTGTTAGTGACAGTGACAGTGAACATTGTAAGTTGAAAGGATTACTAATGTTTATGTAATAGTTTTGTTGGAGTGGTATGAGATACTCCACTGTCTATGACTTATATATGTTATTATGTTGGCTCACCAAAAAGTCAATAATCTATTATTTGGTGTTTTACACAGCATCTCAAGCATTAAGCAGAAGCACAGCAGTGATTGAGACACAACTTCAAAATGTTGATGCTGGTGAGCATTACAATAGCAAAGTAGTAGCAATGTAATTATACGTCTTATATAAGATTTGAATCAAATCCATCCACTTTATGTTTTGTATTATATAATTTTCACAAAAACAATTGAGGAAAAAAAGTAATTCTTAAAGATCTATATGTTTTTGCTTTGTACAGGAGCAGTCAGTGAAGCACCAAGCAGCAGCACTGTAATTCTTCAGACACCACCTCAAACGGTTGAACCAGGTGAGTATTATACATTTTGTATTATATATAGGAATATACATTCATTCTATTTTATATATATATATATATATATATATATATATATATATATATATATATATAAACTCGTGAGAAAAGCATACACAATTACTTAAACAATCAATACATCATGTTATGGTCATTTGTTGGCAAATAAAAGAAAGAGTAAAAAAAAAAATCTTGGTGTTCTTCAAAAATATGGTACAATTTAGTGTTTTAGTTTGTTGCTCACTGTGTGCATTATCTTTATTTAATGCCAGAATGCAAATTATGCATACTTATCATACTTTGAAAAACAAATATATTTTCTGCATTTTATAGAAATATTTGAATCACAGTAAAAAAATAAATAAATAAAATTTATTTGTCCTGTCATTGACATCTTGTGTATTTTAATCTCTTACAGAAGGACCCAGCACCAGCAGTCTCAATACAATCCGCCAGCCTACAGGCGCTCCATCAACATCAACAGATGTATGTGAGCCCATCTCAGCAGCCCCCATTGATCCCGCTGATTGGCCACCCAACTTGTCTGATTCAGAGAGGACTGAATTGGTTAGTCGAGGACCACCTGTAATAAGGTCAGACTTCTCGTTCCCCAAAAAACAGGATGGAAGAAGTTGCCATCACCGCCATTTCTTCAGACTGTTGACCAATGGGGAAAAAATCAAAAGGTCATGGCTCATGTATTCAAAAAAGAAAGATAGTTTGTACTGTTTCTGCTGCAAGCTCTTCTCACAGAAGACTTTTAAACTTAGCAAGGATGGCACTGATGACTGGAAAAACTGTGGTGACATACTTAAAACACATGAAAACAGTAAAAGAACACACAAATAACATGGGAAGCTGGAGAGAACTTGAAAGTCGTTCAAAAAAGGGTCAAACAATTGACAATATTGAGATGGCCATAATACATGCTGAAAGGAGGAGATGGCGGGAAGTTCTCACCAGACTTGTGGCAATTATTAAGTCACTGGCAGAGAGAAATATTGCACTCAGGGGTTCCACAGACCAACTTAATCAGCCAAACAATGGAAATTTCCTTAAGGAAGTGGAGTTAATGGCTCAGTTTGATCCTGTGCTGAAAGAGCACATTATTAAGATTGAAGGAGGAGCCAGTCACACAACCTACCTGGGGAAGACCATTCAAAATGAACTGATTGACTGCCTTAGTGAAAGGATTTTGCATGCCATTGTAAAGGAAATCAATGAGTCCAAATATTACGCAATCATTTT
>NC_067126.1:100761-170021 GCF_021347895.1 Acanthochromis polyacanthus | reverse complement strand
CTATACACTGTTGGACAACAATATCTCAAGAATTATTGAAGTTAAAAACCTGAAATTTTTACTGTTTTCCTCGTGTCATTAAGTTAGGATTGTTCATATTGAAAAAGTATTTTTTTAAAAACTGTCTCTGATGGTGGGTGAGCAGACATATGAAAAAGGAAAAATTGAAGCCATCATGAAAAGTTCCATCTCTGAACTCACATTAACAAACAAATAAAATATTGATGCAAAACTCAACCAGTGATATTTTCTGAACCACATGTAGCTGAATGTCACAATAATACACACAGAACACCAAGAATACTTTGAATATAAAAACTTGGTCACAAATGGAAAGAAATGTATTTCCATTGAACTTTCAGAACTGAGCAGCTTTGACAACTTGAAACACAAAAACTGAAATAATAGTAATACTCCGATCTGTTTCAACAGAGTTCTGCAGTTTATAAACTCTTCTCCAATATAACACAGAAAATATATGTATATTTAATAAGGGCATATTTGTCATCTTCAGACCCACTTTGCAGACATAAATGTAGCTTTGGAGGAGACTTGTCATGTAGTTTGCTGTCATTTCTTTGGAATTATCACTGCATCAGATTATGAGGATGACAGCAGCAGAATAGAACCAAATCCACTCATCTGTTGGATAGTGGGATGTTTCTAGTGGGACATTTTCATACCTGGACATATATTTAATGCTAATCTCATCCACTAATGTGACCAACACTTCACTGCTAAATTTATCATCATGAAGGAAAGTGTTTGATAGGAACAAAATGGATCCTCTGCTTTGTGTTCCACTGAGAATAAACTTCAAGACCAAAGTCACAGCTGGACTCTGACAAAGTTCAAGTGTGACAACATGAATATTTAGAGTGACTGATGAAGAGTTTACCTTCAAGCATCTGCAATAAGTAGGAGGACAATACACTGAGTTGAATTTGTGGAGACTGAAAATGATGTCAGATGCTTTTATTCAAAAAGAATTTATCTTATTTATTTAAAGAAGCATTTTGAAACTCCACAACTCTGTTCTACTTGGATCATTTTTGTTTTTGTGGTAAAAATTGTCACATCTGCTCTATCAGTGATGAAAGATAAAAGAAAATAACTTGGTGTTCATTTTTGTGATCAAGTATTTCAAATTAAAAGTATTCTGTGTTTAGTTTTGTATTATTGTGACATTCAGCTACATGTGGTTCAGAAAATATAACCAGATTATTTCTGGATTTTGAGAATTTAAGCTAAATATTATCATATTTCAACTCACTCAAAATGAGAAACTATTTCATTACTTTTCCAATATTCCAGATTCTGAATCAATGACATGAAGAGAAATAAAACTGAACATTTCTGGAAGCCTCAAATTTCACTGAGTGAAAAAAATCTGCTGAAAGATGGTCAACAGGACATTTTTAAACAACTTTGATCGCAGAAGATATTTGATATATAACCTAAAATTTCACACATTCCATTTTACAAATTATATTCAATAATAATTGTTTTATCTAAACGGAGATATTTAATCAGAAGACCTCTGATGATCAGAGATGGAAGAACCCTCAAGAAACTGATATAAATGACTTCACTTTATATCCTGTTGGCTTGTTCATCTATAATACAGCCAGTTTCATAAACTGATCATACATGTAGAGAAATCTCAGACTCAAAGACAAAAGTAACTAAACACTAAATAAATACAGTGGTGGAAAGAGAACAATGTTTCCCTCTGACATGAGCAGAGATGAAATAGAACTGAAATATGACCCCATGTGGATAAAGTCAGAATGTAGAAATATAAAAGTGATGACAAAGAAATATGACTGAAATGTTTCAATCAGTACAATGACATCAAGAATTCATGGATTTCTCCTTGTATAGACTGAATGGTGTAAAGTAGAATTCATTTACCTGAGCTGTGAGATATAAGGCAGACACTGCAGGAAACTCCTCACTTCACTCTCTTCATGTGACCAGCCTGTCAGACACACTGGTTTCTTCTCTGATTGGAGTTTCAGCACTTCCAGGAGGATGGAAGTCTTTCTCTCTGAGAGGTTTATGGACCAGACTGCAGGAGCTGACTGGAAAACTGACTGTAATGATGAAAGGACTCTCAGACCTTTTTTAGTCTCATAGTCCTTCACATGGGAGAACAGATCCAGCAGGAAACCAGTCTGATATTTTCCATCCATGTATTCTAAAGGAAATCTTTCATATGTGCACACTGATGATAACAGCTCCAGTATCTTCTCTCCTGTCTGCTGTTCTCTCTCTGCTGCTGCACAGAACAGATTCACAAACATCCTGGTTGTTTCATCAAGAGGTAACTTCTTCTGAACTCTGTAAAATGATGAGAAAAACATGTTTTAATGATTTCATCTCAGTCATAGAAATACAACTCCACATGAGGAATGATTCCTGTTTCATCAGTGCAGTAACAGATGCTTTACAGGTTACACATTTCATCTTCAAACTCTTAAAATATTCACAAACCCAATAACTTTACATGTCAGAGTTTTTCCTTGTCTGTGTTGTGTTTCTGTTCAGAGAAATAAAATATTTTCTGAGATAAATGCTTTAGTTTAATAATGGACAGTCGATCCATTTTCAACAGGTTTTTTCTGCATAATGAAATTTCAGGTTGTTTGAACAACAATATCCCAGAAACTATTCAAGATAAAACCTGAACATTTCTCTCCTTTTCTCATCATGTCAATAATTCAGAATTGATAAGATTGGACAAGTAGATCTAATAGTCTCTGATTACAAGTGACACAAAACATTTTAAAAACTGAAGCCATCATGAAAAGTTCCATCTCTGAACTCACATTAACAAATAAAATATTGATGCAAAACTCAACCAGTGATATTTTCTGAACCACATGTAGCTGAATGTCACAATAATACACACAGAACACCAAGAATACTTTGAATAGAAAATACTTGGTCACAAAAATGGAAAGAAATGTATTTCCATTGAACTTTCAGAACTGAGCAGCTTTGACAACTTGAAACACAAAAACTGAAATAATAGTAGATACTCCGATCTGTTTCAAACAGAGTTCTGCAGTTTATAAACTCTTCTCCAAATAACACAGAAAATATATGTATATATTTAATAAGGGCATATTTGTCATCTTCAGACCCACTTTGCAGACATAAATGTAGCTTTGGAGGAGACTTGTCATGGAGTTTGCTGTCATTTCTTTAGGAATTATCACTGCATCAGATTATGAGGATGACAGCAGCAGAATAGAACCAAATCCACTCATCTGTTGGATAGTGGGATGTTTCTAGTGGGACATTTTCATACCTGGACATATATTTAATGCTAATCTCATCCACTAATGTGACCAACACTTCACTGCTAAATTTATCATCATGAAGGAAAGTGTTTGATAGGAACAAAATGGATCCTCTGCTTTGTGTTCCACTGAGAATAAACTTCAAGACCAAAGTCACAGCTGGACTCTGACAAAGTTCAAGTGTGACAACATGAATATTTAGAGTGACTGATGAAGAGTTTACCTTCAAGCATCTCTGCAATAAGTAGGAGGACAATACACTGAGTTGAATTTGTGGAGACTGAAAATGATGTCAGATGCTTTTATTCAAAAAGAATTTATCTGATTTATTTAAAAAGAAGCATTTTGAAACTCCACAACTCTGTTCTACTTGGATCATTTTTGTGGTAAAAATTGTCACATCTGCTGTATCAGTGATGAAAGATAAAATAAAATAACTTGGTGTTCATTTTTGTGATCAAGTATTTCAAATTAAAAGTATTCTGTGTTTAGTTTTGTATTATTGTGACATTCAGCTACATGTGGTTCAGAAAATATGAGTTGACTTCTGATTTGATTTTCAATTTATATTTCATGATAATTTTAAAAGAAGTAAATCAGAGATTAATTAGAAGACCTCTGATGATCAGAGATGGAAGAACCCTCTAGAAACTGATATAAATGACTTCACTTTATATCCTGTTGGCTTGTTTCATCTATAATACAGCCAGTTTCATAAACTGATCATACATGTAGAGAAATCTCAGACTCAAAGACAAAAAGTAACTAAAACACTAAATAAATACAGTGGTGGAAAGAGAACAATGTTTCCCTCTGAAATGAGCAGAGATGAAATAGAACTGAAATATGACCCCATGTGGATAAAGTCAGAATGTAGAAATATAAAAGTGATGACAAAGAAATATGACTGAAATGTTTCAATCAGTACAATGACATCAGAATTCATGGATTTCTCCTTGTATAGACTGAATGGTGTAAAGTAGAATTCATTTACCTGAGCTGTGAGATATAAGGCAGACACTGCAGGAAACTCCTCACTTCACTCTCTTCATGTGACCAGCCTGTCAGCTCCACTGGTTTCTTCTCTGATTGGAGTTTCAGCACTTCCAGGAGGATGGAAGTCTTTCTTTCTGAGAGGTTTATGGACCAGACTGCAGGAGCTGACTGGAAAACTGACTGTAATGATGAAAGGACTCTCAGACCTTTTTTAGTCTCACAGTCCTTCACATGGGAGAACAGATCCAGCAGGAAACCAGTCTGATATTGAAAGTCTTCATCATCATACATGTATCTTAAAGGAAAGTCTTTATATCTGCACACTGATGATAACAGCTCCAGTATCTTCTCTCCTGTCTGCTGTTCTCTCTCTGCTGCTGCACAGAACAGATTCACAAACATCCTGGTTGTTTCATCAAGAGGTAACCACAAACCAACTCTGTAAAATGAAAAGAAAAACATGTTTTAATGATTTCATCTCAGTCATAGAAATACAACTCCACATGAGGAATGATTCCTGTTTCATCAGTGCAGTAACAGATGCTTTACAGGTTACACATTTCATCTTCAAACTCTTAAAATATTCACAAACCCAAAACTTTACATGTCAGAGTTTTTCCTTGTCTGTGTTGTGTTTCTGTTCAGATGAATAAAATATTTTCTGAGATAAATGCTTGAGTTTAATAATGGACCGTCGATCCATTTTCAGCAGGTTTTTTTCTGCATAATGAAATTTCAGGTTGTTTGAACAACAATATCCTAGGAACTATTCAAGATAAAAACCTGAACATTTCTCTCCTTTTGTCATCATGTCAATAATTCAGAATTGATAAGATTGGACAAGTAGATCTAATAGTCTCTGATTACAAGTGACACAAAACATTTTAAAAACTGAAGCCATCATGAAAAGTTCCATCTCTGAACTCACATTAACAAATAAAATATTGATGCAAAACTCAACCAGTGATATTTTCTGAACCACATGAATGTCACAATAATACACACAGAACACCAAGAACACTTTGAATAGAAAATACTTGGTCACAAAAATGGAAAGAAATGTATTTCCATTGAACTTTCAGAACTGAGCAGCTTTGACAACTTGAAACACAAAAACTGAAATAATAGTAGATACTCCGATCTGTTTCAAACAGAGTTCTGCAGTTTATAAACTCTTCTCCAAATATAACACAGAAAATATATGTATATTTTTAATAAGGGCATATTTGTCATCTTCAGACCCACTTTGCAGACATAAATGTAGCTTTGGAGGAGACTTGTCATGTAGTTTGCTGTCATTTCTTTAGGAATTATCACTGCATCAGATTATGAGGATGACAGCAGCAGAATAGAACCAAATCCACTCATCTGTTGGATAGTGGGATGTTTCTAGTGGGACATTTTCATACCTGGACATATATTTTGTCAAGTGAGATGCTGATGTTGAGGTCTCAGAAAGGACTCAGGCTCATTATGGCCCTAAGGTAACAAAGGTTTTGAAGCAGATAAGTAAAGATCTTAAGAAGAAACATTATAAGTTAACCATATGATTATGCTTGCTGAAATATATATATACATTTTTGAAGTGTTGATTTGATTAAAGTAATGATTCAGATGATTTATTATGTTCAGATTGAGAAGAATGATTTAAGAAGTAATCCTGTGTGAAGTAATCCTTGTTTAGGCTCTGTGTGTGTGTGCAGGCCTCATAGGCTTGTGTGTCCAGGCCTTAAGAAAGCAGAAGTGCAGTAAACAACAGTCACCATGACTCGGCAGCCACAATGACATTGCAGCCTCCTCAGAAAAAAGGGAAGTTTGGGAAAAACCCAAAAGGGTGGGCTGAAATGTGTGTGTGTTAAACAGAATGTGGACACTGTGTATTTGCTGTAACAACATGACTTCTGTATTACTGCTGTATGTGATGACAAAGTTGATTGCATAAGTTAGACGGAGTCAGAGGGCGTACCTAGCCAGTTTTGTGTGTCTGGAGAGAGTATAAGAATGGGAGAGCAGAGACATTAAGGGGGAGTTGTTCGCCGGAGCTGCTAAGAAGAAGCTGCAAAGGGAACTTAGCCGGAGTTCTGAAGAATCTTCACCTTCCTCTTTTGCCCAAGAGACGGGAAGACGACGCGGGACTTAGGCTCCAGAGATCGCTGAGGACATCGTTGGAGGCAAAGTCTTTTTCTGACTTTGTTCAACAAGCGAAGACCACACTCTGCCAAACGGAGAGTCCTAAGAGGTTCTGCAGTTATCCAGAAGAAACCAATAGAGGGAAGAACCGACTACACCCGAAGAGGCAAAGGAGGCAACAGCACCGGGCTGTTCCCCTCCCCGGGGCTGGGAGCCCCAGTGACCCACTACAGCCTGAACAGACGAGGGTTTCCCATCACCACCATACCACAGAGAAGACAGCTGGAGCGTAAGCACTAACGTTCCAGCCAATTCCAGAGGTAACTGCCAGACCACGATTGGCTTACAGGACTCCTCCGCTCCCCCCTGCCGAGGGATAAGATCCTTTTGTCCACAAAGAAGACATCGTACCGAGTCCTCCGGACAACTGAGTGCTTTTCCCAGACGCAAGACAAGACCGAGTGATACGGTAGTGGCCATACTGTTCGCTCTCTCTCCTAAATTTAATAATTAGAGAAGATTGTCAGGTACGCTCAATTTATTTACTTTAGTATCATTTGAAATCAGAAATAATTAATTGTTTTAATCATGAATTGATGCTGTGCTCTTGCTAAAATTTGCTTAATAAAACGCTCTATTGCATTTAAAGAGAAGCCTAATGAAATTATTATAAACCACTGAAAATCTGCATAGTGGTAAAAAGTTAAGTTGATTGTGTGCATTCAATCCAATGGTTCTTAAAGGTTACTTAGTCCAGAGTGAGATTGTTTAAACATTACCCCTGAGGTTAGTTCTTTCCAAACCTCTAAAACGAACCCAGGAATAGCACCAAGTGCAGGCAAGTCCTTAAGGGAGAAGCTGACCGATAACGAATGTGAATGATAGATTAATTCTACTACTAGAAAGGCTGCTTGGTGGGATAGCATTTATCAGATAAGAGGGGTGAGACATTCGGATGCAAGGCAGTTAGAACCTGGGCGAGTGTCTCTCGATTCCAGCTTAATTTATTCTGCTGAAACCTGTTAGGTGAAATACTAATAGGCAGATAGAATCTAACCCTTTAAACGGAGAGCTGGACCAATTCTAACCTGAGGCAAGGGTTAGAAAAAGGCTAGACTGGCGAACAATTTAATGCTAATCTCATCCACTAATGTGACCAACACTTCACTGCTAAATTTATCATCATGAAGGAAAGTGTTTGATAGGAACAAAATGGATCCTCTGCTTTGTGTTCCACTGAGAATAAACTTCAAGACCAAAGTCACAGCTGGACTCTGACAAAGTTCAAGTGTGACAACATGAATATTTAGAGTGACTGATGAAGAGTTTACCTTCAAGCATCTCTGCAATAAGTCGGAGGACAATACACTGAGTTGAATTTGTGGAGACTGAAAATGATGTCAGATGCTTTTATTCAAAAAGAATTTATCTTATTTATTTAAAAAGAAGCATTTTGAAACTCCACAACTCTGTTCTACTTGGATCATTTTTGTTTTTGTGGTAAAAACTGTCACATCTGCTCTATCAGTGATGAAAGATCAAAGAAAATAACGTGGTGTTCATTTTTAAGATCAAGTATTTCAAATTAAAAGTATTCTGTGTTTAGTTTTGTATTATTGTGACATTCAGCTACATGTGGTTCAGAAAATATAACCAGATGATTTCTGGATTATCAGAATTTAAGCCTAAAGATGAAACGTTTCATGATGACAAAGTTTTTTCATATTTCAACTCACTCAAAATGAGAAACTATTTCATTACTTTTCCAATATTCCAGATTCTGAATCAATGACATGAAGAGAAATAAAACTGAACATTTCTGGAAGCCTCAAATTTCACTGAGTAAAAAATTCTGTTGAAAGATGGTCAACAGGACATTTTTAAACTACTTTGATCGCAGAAGATATTTGATATATAAACCTAAAATTTCACACATTCCATTTTACAAATTTATATTCAATAATAATTGGTTTTCTCTAAACGGAGATATTTAATCAGAAGACCTCTGATGATCAGAGATGGAAGAACCCTCTAGAAACTGATATAAATGACTTCACTTTATATCCTGTTGGCTTGTTTCATCCATAATACAGCCAGTTTCATAAACTGATCATACATGTATAGAAATCTCAGACTCAAAGACAAAAAGTAACTAAAACACTAAATAAATACAGTGGTGGAAAGAGAACAATGTTTCCCTCTGAAATGAGCAGAGATGAAACAGAACTGAAATATGACCCCATGTGGATAAAGTCAGAATGTAGAAATATAAAAGTGATGACAAAGAAATATGACTGAAATATTTCAATCAGTACAATGACATCAGAATTCATGGATTTCTCCTTGTATAGACTGAATGGTGTAAAGTAGAATTCATTTACCTGAGCTGTGAGATATAAGGCAGACACTGCAGGAAACTCCTCACTTCACTCTCTTCATGTGACCAGCCTGTCAGCTCCACTTCTTTCTTCTCTGATTGGAGTTTCAGCACTTCCAGGAGGATGGAGGTCTTTCTCTCTGAGAGGTTTATGGACCAGACTACAGGAGCTGACTGGAAAACTGACTGTAATGATGGAAGGACTCTCAGACCTGTTTTAGTCTCATAGTCCTTCACATGGGAGAACAGATCCAGCAGGAAATCACTCTGATATTGAAAGTCTTCATCATCATACATGTATCTTAAAGGAAACTCTTCATATCTGCACACTGATGATAACAGCTCCAGTATCTTCTCTCCTGTCTGCTGTTCTCTCTCTGCTGCTGCACAGAACAGATTCACAAACATCCTGGTTGTTTCATCAAGAGGTAACCGCTCAACACTGTAAAATGAAGAGAAAAACATGTTTTAATGATTTCATCTCAGTCATAGAAATACAACTCCACATGAGGAATGATTCCTGTTTCATCAGTGCAGTAACAGATGCTTTACAGGTTACACATTTCATCTTCAAACTCTTAAAATATTCACAAACCCAATAACTTTACATGTCAGAGTTTTTCATTGTCTGTGTTGTGTTTCTGTTCAGATAAATCAAATATTTTCTGAGATAAATGCTTTAGTTTAATAATGGACAGTCGATCCATTTTCAACAGGTTTTTTTCTGCATAATGAAATTTCAGGTTGTTTGAACAACAATATCCTAGGAACTATTCAAGATAAAAACCTGAACATTTCTCTCCTTTTGTCATCATGTCAATAATTCAGAATTGATAAGACTGGACAAGTAGATCTAATAGTCTCTGATTACAAGTGACACAAAACATTTTAAAAACTGAAGCCATCATGAAAAGTTCCATCTCTGAACTCACATTAACAAATAAAATATTGATGCAAAACTCAACTAGTGATATTTTCTGAACCACATGTAGCTGAATGTCACAATGATACACACAGAACACCAAGAATACTTTGAATATAAAATACTTGGTCACAAAAATGGAAAGAAATGTATTTCCATTGAACTTTCAGAACTGAGCAGCTTTGACAACTTGAAACACAAAAACTGAAATAATAGTAGATACTCCGATCTGTTTCAGAGTTCTGCAGTTTATAAACTCTTCTCCAAATAACACAGAAAATATATGTATATATTTAATAAGGGCATATTTGTCATCTTCAGACCCACTTTGCAGACATAAATGTAGCTTTGGAGGAGACTTGTCATGTAGTTTGGTGTCATTTCTTTAGGAATTATCACTGCATCAGATTATGAGGATGACAGCAGCAGAATAGAACCAAATCCACTCATCTGTTGGATAGTGGGATGTTTCTAGTGGGACATTTTCATACCTGGACATATATTTAATGCTAATCTCATCCACTAATGTGACCAACACTTCACTGCTAAATTTATCATCATGAAGGAAAGTGTTTGATAGGAACAAAATGGATCCTCTGCTTTGTGTTCCACTGAGAATAAACTTCAAGACCAAAGTCACAGCTGGACTCTGACAAAGTTCAAGTGTGACAACATGAATATTTAGAGTGACTGATGAAGAGTTTACCTTCAAGCATCTCTGCAATAAGTAGGAGGACAATACACTGAGTTGAGTTTGCGGAGACTGAAAATGATGTCAGATGCTTTTATTCAAAAAGAATTTATCTTATTTATTTATAAAGAAGCATTTTGAAACTCCACAACTCTGTTCTACTTGGATCATTTTTGTTTTTGTGGTAAAAATTGTCACATCTGCTCTATCAGTGATGAAAGATAAAAGAAAATAACTTGGTGTTCATTTTTGTGATCAAGTATTTCAAATTAAAAGTATTCTGTGTTTAGTTTTGTATTATTGTGACATTCAGCTACATGTGGTTCAGAAAATATGTGTTGACTGCTGGATTATCAGAATTTATTTGATTTGAGCTCAAAGATGAAACGTTTCATGATGACTTTAACTTTTTTCATATTTCAACTCACTCAAAATGAGAAACTATTTCATTACTTTTCCAATATTCCAGATTCTGAATCAATGACATGAAGAGAAATAAAACTGAACATTTCTGGAAGCCTCAAATTTCACTGAGTGAAAAAATTCTGCTGAAAGATGGTCAACAGGACATTTTTAAACAACTTTGATCGCAGAAGATATTTGATACAGAAACCTAAAATTTCACACATTCCATTTTACAAATTTATATTCAATAATAATTGTTTTTATCTAAACAGAGATATTTAATCAGAAGACCTCTGATGATCAGAGATGGAAGAACCCTCTAGAAACTGATATAAATGACTTCACTTTATATCCTGTTGGCTTGTTTCATCTATAATACAGCCAGTTTCATAAACTGATCATACATGTAGAGAAATCTCAGACTCAAAGACTAAAAGTAACTAAAACACTAAATAAATACAGTGGTGGAAAGAGAACAATGTTTCCCTCTGAAATGAGCAGAGATGAAATAGAACTGAAATATGACCCCATGTGGATAAAGTCAGAATGTAGAAATATAAAAGTGATGACAAAGAAATATGACTGAAATGTTTCAATCAGTACAATGACATCAGAATTCATGGATTTCTCCTTGTATAGACTGAATGGTGTAAAGTAGAATTCATTTACCTGAGCAGTGAGATATAAGGCAGACACTGCAGGAAACTCCTCACTTCACTGTCTTCATGTGACCAGCCTGTCAGCTCCACTGGTTTCTTCTCTGATTGGAGTTTCAGCACTTCCAGGAGGATGGAGGTCTTTCTCTCTGAGAGGTTTATGGACCAGTCTGCACGAGCTGACTGGAAAACTGACTGTAATGATGGAAGGACTCTCAGACCTGTTTTAGTCTCATAGTCCTTCACATGGGAGAACAGATCCAGCAGGAAATCACTCTGATATTGAAAATCTTCATCATCATCATCATCATCCATGTATTCTAAAGGAAATCCTTTATATCTGCACACTGATGATAACTGCTCCAGTATCTTCTCTCCTGTCTGCTGTTCTCTCTCTGCTGCTTTACAGAACAGATTCACAAACATCCTGGTTGTTTCATCGAGAGGTAACTTCTTCTGAACTCTGTAAAATGAAGAGAAAAACATGTTTTAATGATTTCATCTCAGTCATAGAAATACAATTCCACATGAGGAATGATTCCTGTTTCATCAGTGCAGTAACAGATGCTTTACAGGTTACACATTTCATCTTCAAACTCTTAAAATAGTCACAAACCCAATAACTTTACATGTCAGAGTTTTTCATTGTCTGTGTTGTGTTTCTGTTCAGATAAATCAAATCTTTTCTGAGATAAATGCTTTAGTTTAATAATGGACCGTCGATCCATTTTCAGCAGGTTTTTTCTGCATAATGAAATTTCAGGTTGTTTGAACAACAATATCCCAGAAACTATTCAAGATAAAAACCTGAACATTTCTCTCCTTTTCTCATCATGTCAATAATTCAGAATTGATAAGATTGGACAAGTAGATCTAATAGTCTCTGATTACAAGTGGCACAAAACATTTTAAAAATTGAAGCCATCATGAAAAGTTCCATCTCTGAACTCACATTAACAAATAAAATATTGATGCAAAACTCAACCAGTGATATTTTCTGAACCACATGTAGCTGAATGTCACAATAATACACACAGAACACCAAGAACACTTTGAATATAAAATACTTGGTCACAAAAATGGAAAGAAATGTATTTCCATTGAACTTTCAGAACTAACTGAGCAGCTTTGACAACTTGAAACACAAAAACTGAAATAATAGTAGATACTCCGATCTGTTTTAAACAGAGTTCTGCAGTTTATAAACTCTTCTCCAAATATAACACAGAAAATATATGTATATATTTAATAAGGGCATATTTGTCATCTTCAGACCCACTTTGCAGACATAAATGTAGCTTTGGAGGAGACTTGTCATGTAGTTTGGTGTCATTTCTTTAGGAATTATCACTGCATCAGATTATGAGGATGACAGCAGCAGAATAGAACCAAATCCACTCATCTGTTGGATAGTGGGATGTTTCTAGTGGGACATTTTCATACCTGGACATATATTTAATGCTAATCTCATCCACTAATGTGACCAACACTTCACTGCTAAATTTATCATCATGAAGGAAAGTGTTTGATAGGAACAAAATGGATCCTCTGCTTTGTGTTCCACTGAGAATAAACTTCAAGACCAAAGTCACAGCTGGACTCTGACAAAGTTCAAGTGTGACAACATGAATATTTAGAGTGACTGATGAAGAGTTTACCTTCAAGCATCTCTGCAATAAGTAGGAGGACAATACACTGAGTTGAGTTTGCGGAGACTGAAAATGATGTCAGATGCTTTTATTCAAAAAGAATTTATCTTATTTATTTATAAAGAAGCATTTTGAAACTCCACAACTCTGTTCTACTTGGATCATTTTTGTTTTTGTGGTAAAAATTGTCACATCTGCTCTATCAGTGATGAAAGATAAAAGAAAATAACTTGGTGTTCATTTTTGTGATCAAGTATTTCAAATTAAAAGTATTCTGTGTTTAGTTTTGTATTATTGTGACATTCAGCTACATGTGGTTCAGAAAATATGTGTTGACTGCTGGATTATCAGAATTTATTTGATTTGAGCTCAAAGATGAAACGTTTCATGATGACTTTAACTTTTTTCATATTTCAACTCACTCAAAATGAGAAACTATTTCATTACTTTTCCAATATTCCAGATTCTGAATCAATGACATGAAGAGAAATAAAACTGAACATTTCTGGAAGCCTCAAATTTCACTGAGTGAAAAAATTCTGCTGAAAGATGGTCAACAGGACATTTTTAAACAACTTTGATCGCAGAAGATATTTGATACAGAAACCTAAAATTTCACACATTCCATTTTACAAATTTATATTCAATAATAATTGTTTTTATCTAAACAGAGATATTTAATCAGAAGACCTCTGATGATCAGAGATGGAAGAACCCTCTAGAAACTGATATAAATGACTTCACTTTATATCCTGTTGGCTTGTTTCATCTATAATACAGCCAGTTTCATAAACTGATCATACATGTAGAGAAATCTCAGACTCAAAGACTAAAAGTAACTAAAACACTAAATAAATACAGTGGTGGAAAGAGAACAATGTTTCCCTCTGAAATGAGCAGAGATGAAATAGAACTGAAATATGACCCCATGTGGATAAAGTCAGAATGTAGAAATATAAAAGTGATGACAAAGAAATATGACTGAAATGTTTCAATCAGTACAATGACATCAGAATTCATGGATTTCTCCTTGTATAGACTGAATGGTGTAAAGTAGAATTCATTTACCTGAGCAGTGAGATATAAGGCAGACACTGCAGGAAACTCCTCACTTCACTGTCTTCATGTGACCAGCCTGTCAGCTCCACTGGTTTCTTCTCTGATTGGAGTTTCAGCACTTCCAGGAGGATGGAGGTCTTTCTCTCTGAGAGGTTTATGGACCAGTCTGCACGAGCTGACTGGAAAACTGACTGTAATGATGGAAGGACTCTCAGACCTGTTTTAGTCTCATAGTCCTTCACATGGGAGAACAGATCCAGCAGGAAATCACTCTGATATTGAAAATCTTCATCATCATCATCATCATCCATGTATTCTAAAGGAAATCCTTTATATCTGCACACTGATGATAACTGCTCCAGTATCTTCTCTCCTGTCTGCTGTTCTCTCTCTGCTGCTTTACAGAACAGATTCACAAACATCCTGGTTGTTTCATCGAGAGGTAACTTCTTCTGAACTCTGTAAAATGAAGAGAAAAACATGTTTTAATGATTTCATCTCAGTCATAGAAATACAATTCCACATGAGGAATGATTCCTGTTTCATCAGTGCAGTAACAGATGCTTTACAGG
The DNA here is from genome assembly GCF_021347895.1 of Acanthochromis polyacanthus. Classification (NCBI taxonomy): domain Eukaryota; kingdom Metazoa; phylum Chordata; class Actinopteri; family Pomacentridae; genus Acanthochromis; species Acanthochromis polyacanthus. The sequence continues at coordinate 155,256 of NC_067126.1, read as the reverse complement.
TTACACATTTCATCTTCAAACTCTTAAAATAGTCACAAACCCAATAACTTTACATGTCAGAGTTTTTCATTGTCTGTGTTGTGTTTCTGTTCAGATAAATCAAATCTTTTCTGAGATAAATGCTTTAGTTTAATAATGGACCGTCGATCCATTTTCAGCAGGTTTTTTTCTGCATAATGAAATTTCAGGTTGTTTGAACAACAATATCCCAGAAACTATTCAAGATAAAAACCTGAACATTTCTCTCCTTTTCTCATCATGTCAATAATTCAGAATTGATAAGATTGGACAAGTAGATCTAATAGTCTCTGATTACAAGTGGCACAAAACATTTTAAAAATTGAAGCCATCATGAAAAGTTCCATCTCTGAACTCACATTAACAAATAAAATATTGATGCAAAACTCAACCAGTGATATTTTCTGAACCACATGTAGCTGAATGTCACAATAATACACACAGAACACCAAGAACACTTTGAATATAAAATACTTGGTCACAAAAATGGAAAGAAATGTATTTCCATTGAACTTTCAGAACTAACTGAGCAGCTTTGACAACTTGAAACACAAAAACTGAAATAATAGTAGATACTCCGATCTGTTTTAAACAGAGTTCTGCAGTTTATAAACTCTTCTCCAAATATAACACAGAAAATATATGTATATATTTAATAAGGGCATATTTGTCATCTTCAGACCCACTTTGCAGACATAAATGTAGCTTTGGAGGAGACTTGTCATGTAGTTTGGTGTCATTTCTTTAGGAATTATCACTGCATCAGATTATGAGGATGACAGCAGCAGAATAGAACCAAATCCACTCATCTGTTGGATAGTGGGATGTTTCTAGTGGGACATTTTCATACCTGGACATATATTTAATGCTAATCTCATCCACTAATGTGACCAACACTTCACTGCTAAATTTATCATCATGAAGGAAAGTGTTTGATAGGAACAAAATGGATCCTCTGCTTTGTGTTCCACTGAGAATAAACTTCAAGACCAAAGTCACAGCTGGACTCTGACAAAGTTCAAGTGTGACAACATGAATATTTAGAGTGACTGATGAAGAGTTTACCTTCAAGCATCTCTGCAATAAGTAGGAGGACAATACACTGAGGTGATTTTGTGGAGACTGAAAATGATGTCAGATGCTTTTATTCAAAAAGAATTTGTCTTATTTATTTATAAAGAAGCATTTTGAAACTCCACAACTCTGTTCTACTTGGATCATTTTTGTTTTTGTGGTAAAAAATTGTCACATCTGCTCTATCAGTGATGAAAGATAAAAGAAAATAACTTGTTCATTTCTGTGATCAAGTATTTCAAATTAAAAGTATTCTGTGTTTAGTTTTGTATTATTGTGACATTCAGCTACATGTGGTTCAGAAAATATGAGTTGACTTCTGCATTATCAGAATTTAAGCTCAAAGATGAAACATTTCATGATGACTTTAACTTTATTCATATTTCAACTCACTCAAAATGAGAAACTATTTCATTACTTTTCCAATATTCCAGATTCTGAATCAATGAAATGACAAGAAATAAAACTGAACATTTCTGGAAGCCTCAAATTTCACTGAGTGAAAAAATTCTGCTGAAAGATGGTCAACAGGACATTTTTAAACAACTTTGATCGCAGAAGATATTTGACACAGAAACCTAAAATTTCACACATTCCATTTTACAAATTTAAATTCAATAATAATTTGTTTTATCTAAACGGAGATATTTAATCAGAAGACCTCTGATGATTTGAGATGGAAGAACCCTCAAGAAACTGATATAAATGACTTCACTTTATATCCTGTTGGCTTGTTTCATCTATAATACAGCCAGTTTCATAAACTGATCATACATGTAGAGAAATCTCAGACTCAAAGACAAAAAGTAACTAAAACACTAAATAAATACAGTGGTGGAAAGAGAACAATGTTTCCCTCTGAAATGAGCAGAGATGAAATAGAACTGAAATATGACCCCATGTGGATAAAGTCAGAATGTAGAAATATAAAAGTGATGACAAAGAAATATGACTGAAATGTTTCAATCAGTACAATGACATCAGAATTCATGGATTTCTCCTTGTATAGACTGAATGGTGTAAAGTAGAATTCATTTACCTGAGCTGTGAGATATAAGGCAGACACTGCAGGAAACTCCTCACTTCACTCTCTTCATGTGACCAGCCTGTCAGCTCCACTTCTTTCTTCTCTGATTGGAGTTTCAGCACTTCCAGGAGGATGGAGGTCTTTCTCTCTGAGAGGTTTATGAACCAGACTGCAGGACCAGACTGGAAAACTGACTGTAATGATGGAAGGACTCTCAGACCTGTTTCAGCCACATAAGAGTACAGGTCCAGCAGGAAATCACACCATTGTTGTTTTAGAGGGAATGTTTTGTATCTGCACACTGATGATAACAGCTCCAGTATCTTCTCTCCTGTCTGCTGTTCTCTCTCTGCTGCTGCACAGAACAGATTCCCGAAGAACCTGATTTCCTCAGAAGGTTCTGATAACTGTGGCACGAAACTGAAATTACAAAGATTAAAAAAATATACCCATTTAATCAAAGTGAAATTTTCTGTATACTGTAGCATGAAGTTAACTTTTATACTTAAAAAGGAGAAACACTTGATTTAGACAAGGACTTTACATGAATGCTGAAGTTATATACACTGCTCAAAAAAAAAATTAAAGGAACACTTATTAATCTAAGTATTGCATCAAGTCAGTGAAACATGTGGGATACTGATTTGGTCAAGTAACTAACAGGAGGTTTTTAGTCAGTTTCAGCAGCTTTGGTGTTCATAAAATTAACAACAGGTGCACTAGAGGGGTAACAATGAGACAACCCCCAAAACAGGAATGAGTTTACAGGTGAAGGCCACTGACGTATTTTTCCTTCCCAATATTGTCTGACTGTTTTTCACTAGTTTTGCATTTGGCTAGGGTAAGTGTCACTTCTGGTAGCATGAGGCGATACCTGGACCCTACAGAGGTTGCACAGGCAGTCCAACTCCTCCAGGATGGCACATCAGTGTGTGCCATTGCCAGAAGGTTTGCTGTGTCTCCCAGCACATTCTCAACAGCATGGAGGAGATTCCAGGAGACAGGCAGTTAGTCTAAGAGAGCTGGACAGGACTGTAGAAGGTCCTCAACCCATCAGCAGGACAGGTATCTGCTCCTTTGTGCAAGGAGGAACAGGATGAGCACTGCAATAGCTCTAAATGACATCCAGCAGACCACTGGTGTGAATGTCTCTGACCAAACAATCAGAAAGAGATGCAATGAGAGTGGTCGGAGGGCCAAGCATCCTCCAGTGGGCCCTGTGCTCATTGATCGGCACCGTGGAGCTCGGCTGGCATTTGCCATAGAACGCAGGAATTGGCAGGTCCACCGCTGGTGCCCTGTGCTTTTCACAGATGAGAGCAGGTTCACCCTGAGCACATGTGACAGACATGAAAGGGTCTGGAGAAGCCGTGGAGAACGTTATGCTGCCTGTAACATTGTTCAGCATGACCAGTTTGGTGGCGGGTCAGTGATGGTGTGGGGAGGCATATCCATGGAAGGATGCACAGACCTCTACAGACTGAACAATAGCATTCTGACTGCCATTAGCTATCAGGATGAAATCCTTTGACCCATTGTCAGACCCTACATTGGTGCAGTGGTCCTGGATTCCTTCTGGTGCATGACAATGCCCAGTCTTATGTGGTAAGAGAACTCATGCAGTTCCTGGAGGATGAAGGAACTGATACCATTAGCTGGCCCCCATGCTCACCTGACCTGAATCCAATAGAACACCTTTGGAACATTATGTTTTGTTCCATCAGACACCACCAGGTTGCTCCTCAGACTGTCCAGGAGCTCAGTGATGCCCTGGTCCAGTTCTGGGAGGAGATATCCCAGGACACCATCCATCGTCTCATTCAGAGCTTGTCCCGCCATCGTCAGTCATGCATACAAGCACATGGAGGCCATACAAACTACTCAATATCATTTTGAGTTGCTGCCAAGGAATTTCAGAAAGATGGACTAGCCTGCCACATCAGTTTTTTCACTTTGATTTTGGGGTGTCTTGAATTTAGCCCTCCTGGGGGGTTGATAATTTTCACTCCCATCAAACAATGTGGCATCTTTTCATTCCTAACACATTATCCAGTCCATATCAATGAAAATGTCCAGTTTGTTTTTCCCCACATTGAAATAATGATGTGTTTTCAAAGTGTTCCTTTAATTTTTTTGAGCAGTGTATAAATAAAAAAAACAATAATAATTTACCTGAGCTGTGAGATATAAGGCAGACACTGCAGGAAACTCCTCACTTCACTCTCTTCATGTGAGCAGCCTGTCAGAATGACTTGTTTCTTCTCTGATTGGAGTTTCAGCACTTCCAGAATGATGGAGGTCTTTCTCTCTGAGAGGTCTATGAACCAGACTGCAGGAGTTGACTGGAAAACTGACTGGAATGATGGAAATACAATTGTTCGTGTTTTAATTCCGTAAGTGTACAGGTCCAGTACGAAATCACACCACAGCTCCTTAAATGGGGAAGTTTTGTATCTGCACACTGATGATAACAGCTCCAGTATCTTCTCTCCTGTCTGCTGTTCTCTCTCTGCTGCTGCACAGAACAGATTCCCGAAGAACCTGATTTCCTCGGAAGGTTCTGATAACTGTGGCACGAAACTGAAATTATAAGGATTAAAAATGTTGAATCTACACATTTAATCAAAATGAAATTTTCTTTAAATTCTCGCATCAAATTTCCTTTGATACTTAAATGTCAAAGGAGAAACACTTGAATTAGATAAGACAGCTTCTAGTGAACACGGAACTCATGAAAACAACAATAATTTACCTGAGCTGTGAGATATAAGGCAGACACTGCAGGAAACTCCTCACTTCACTCTCTTCATGTGACCAGCCTGTCAGCTCCACTTGTTTTTTCTCTGATTGGAGTTTCAGCACTTCCAGGAGGATGGATGTCTTTCTCTCTGAGAGATCTATGAACCAGACTGCAGGAGTTGACTGGAAAACCGACTGTAATGATGGAAGGACTCGCGAACCTGTTTTAGTCTCATAAGAGTACAGGTCCAGGAGGAAATCACACCATATCTCAGGAAGAGGGAATGCTTTGTATGTGCACACTGATGATAACAGCTCCAGCATCTTCTCTCCTGTCTCCTGTTCTCTCTCTACTGCTGCACACAACAGATTCCTGAAGAACATGGTTTCTTCTGAAGGTTCTGATAACTGCGGCATGACACTGAAATTATAATAATTACAAAACACATGACATGTTAATTTGATCAAATACAAGAAAAACTTCTCAACTCTCATATGAAATTGTTGCCGCTATTTCATCCTCCACGCAGAATCAGCCAGCATAAATTCTCATGAAAATATCACAGGAATATTCAAAACAGTTTTATAAGAGAAATGTATTAATTTCTTATTGCATGAAGTAGATTGTGTAAAGTAGAATTCATTTACCTGAGCTGTGAGATATAAGGCAGACACTGCAGGAAACTCCTCACTTCACTCTCTTCATGTGAGCAGCCTGTCAGAATGACTTGTTTCTTCTCTGATTGGAGTTTCAGCACTTCCAGAATGATGGAGGTCTTTCTCTCTGAGAGGTCTATGAACCAGACTGCAGGAGTTGACTGGAAAACTGACTGGAATGATGGAAATATAATTGTTCGTGTTTTAATTCCGTAAGTGCACAGGTCCAGTACGAAATCACACCACAGCTCCTTAAATGGGGAAGTTTTGTATCTGCACACTGATGATAACAGCTCCGATATCTTCTCTCCTGTCTGCTGTTCTCTCTCTGCTGCTGCACAGAACAGATTCCCCAAGAACCTGATTTCCTCAGAAGGTTCTGATAACTGTGGCATGAAACTGAAATAATAAGGATTAAAATTGTTGAATCTATACATTTAATCAAAATGAAATTTTCTTTAAACTGTAACATCAAATTTCCTTTAATACATAAATGTCAAAGGAGAAACACTTGAATTAGATAAGACAGCTTCCAGTGAACACGGAAATCATGGAAACAATAATAATTTACCTGAGCTGTGAGATATAAGGCAGACACTGCAGGAAACTCCTCACTTCACTCTCTTCATGTGACCAGCCTGTCAGCTTCACTTGTTTCTTCTCTGATTGGAGTTTCAGCACTTCCAGGAGGATGGAGGTCTTTCTCTCTGAGAGGTTTATGGACCAGACTGCAGGAGTTGACTGGAAAACTGACTGTAATGATGGAAGAGGACCTAAGCCCATTTTAGTCTTATAAGAGTACAGGTCCAGCAGGAAATCACACCATTTCTGGTTGAGAGGGAATGTTTCAAAAGTGCACAGAGATGGAAGCAGGTCCAGTATCTTTCCTCCTGTCTGCTGGTCTGTTTCCGCTGCTGCACAGAACAGATTCCCCAAGAATCTGGTTTCTTCTGAAGGTCTTGATAGCTGAGGCTGGTAACTGAAATCATAACAAGTGGCACAGTAGTTATGCATATTTTTGATCAAAAAGAAATTAACGCTAACTTGCCAACTTAGTTTCAGGAGCACGGCCATGCACCTCAACCACATGCCTAATTACCTGACAGGCAAGACACCTCTGCCTCCACAATCCAACCACAACAGCAGACTGAGTAGTAAAGCACCTCAGTACAAGATCCATGCCCAATTTACCACTCTCCAGAATCAACCAAATGCGAGTTCATACTTGCTCCCCCAATATCCCTCCTTCATCTCATTCATCCAACCAGTGGCTCATTGTCATCCTTGCTCTAACCCTTTATCATTTGTCATCCCTCCAGCATTGTTCCATTATCCCTCTTCCCCATCTTCCCTTTCCTCCTCCATCCCTTCAACATTTTCTTCAACCCTCCACTATTTCTTCATCATTCCTCCCTCATGGCCATCATTCATCACTCCTTAATCTCTGCCATCCCTTCCCCACCATCCGTCCATCATCCCATGCCATTCCTCTGGCATCTCGTCGTCATTTCTCCAACCCTTGTCATCTCTTCATCTCTCTGCCTTTCTTTGTCATCCTTCCTCCATCTCCTTATCCTTCTCATCTCTTCGTCATCCCTCCTCTATCCTGAGACCGTATCTTTGTCATCTCTTGAGTCTTCTTCCACCATCTTCTTATTCCTCCTCCATCACTATCATCCCCTCTCCATCAATCCTCCTCAATCCTTTTCATTCCTTCTTCAGTCCTCATTATCTCCTTCAACCCTCCAACATCTTTTCATCGTTGCTCCTCTATTTTTTGATCATCTTCTTTAAAGCCCCACCATCACTCATCATCCCTCCCTCATCTTCATCACCCCACCTTATCTCCATCATCTCTTCCTTTTCTGTAACATCCTTCCCTCAGCTTCATCATCCCTCCTCTTTACATCCTATCATTCTTATTTCATGCCCATCATCCCTCCCTCATCTCAATGGCTGGAATGTCTCTGTAAAGCAAAAATAAAAGCAAAGGCGGACCATAAGAAGTGCATAGAGTCTCACCTGTCCAGCAACAACACACGTGCGGTGTGGCAGGGCATTTATGACATCATAAACTCCAGGGGCGGCACTACGACAACAGAAGACCTGAGTGCATCACTGGCTGAGGAGCTAAACAGCTTTTTTGCTTGCTTTGAATCATCCCAACAGCAACACTCAGCAGCCCCTGACCTACCTCCACCCCCACCCAGTTCCTGCACCACTATACTCACTGTCAGCGAGCATGAAGTCAGACGGGTGCTCCTGGCAGTGAACCCTAAGAAGGCTGCTGGCCCTGATGGTGTTCCTGGTAAAGTGCTCAAGGTGTGTGCCCTCCAGCTCACCCACATCTTCACCAGAATCTTCAACCTCTCCCTGGCCCAGGCAGTCATTCCGCCCTGTTTGAAAACCGCCACAATCATACCAGTACCTAAGAAGTCTCCCACCACGAGCCCAAACGATTATCATCCTGTGGCCCTCACTCCGATAATCATGAAGTGCTTCGAGAGACTGGTCCTCCAGCACATCAAGGACCATCTCCCCCCAGACTTCGACACCTACCAGTTTGCATATCGTGCAAACAGATCCACTGAGGATGCCATCGCTGTAGCTCTACACTCCGCGCTGTCACATCTGGAGCAGCAGCAGAGCTATGTCCGAATGCTCTTCGTGGATTTCAGCTCTGCCTTCAATACAATCATTCCGGACATTCTCATCACCAAAATGGACACTCTCGGCCTCCCCCCTCTCACATGTGCCTGGATAAAGGACTTCCTCACCAACCGGCCCCAGGCTGTGAGACTCGGCCCCCACCTGTCCTCCACGCGGACACTGAGCACCGGCTCCCCACAAGGCTGTGTGCTGAGCCCCCTCCTGTACTGCCTCTACACCCATGACTGTCGTCCGGCCCACAACAGCAACCTCATCGTGAAGTTTGCTGACGACACAACAGTTGTCGGACTCATCTCAGGAGAAGACGAGACAGCCTACAGAGGGGAGGTCCTGAAGTTGGCAGCTTGGTGTTCAGAAAACAACCTTGCTCTGAACACCAAGAAAACAAAGGAGATCATTGTCAACTTTAGGAAGCTCGGCACCGACCTAGCTCCCCTCTACATCAACGGTGAGCATGTGGAGAGGGTCCACACCTTCCGGTTCCTGGGCGTCCTCATCTCCTCCGACATCTCCTGGACGGACAACACCACGGCAATCATTAAGAAGGCGCAGCAGCGGCTACACCTCCTGAGGGTTCTCAAGAAACAACTTGGACCCCACCCTGCTGACGACCTTCTATCGCTCGTCCATTGAGAGCCTGCTGACTTACTGCATCACAGTGTGGTACGGCAGCTGCACCATGGCAGACAGGAAGGGGCTTCAGAGGATTGTTAAGACAGCACAGAAAATCATCGGCTGCCCCCTCCCCTCCCTGATGGACATTTACACCTCCCGCTGCCTTAAAAGGGCAGGAAACATCATCAAGGACAACTTCCACCCTGGTTCCGATCTGTTTGTCCTGTTGCCCTCAGGAAGCCGCTACAGGTGCATAAGAACCAAAACAAACAGACTCAAAAACAGTTTCTTTCCAAAAGCCATCACCACTCTGAATTCAAACATGCACTGACAATCCAAACCCCCCCCCCCCCCCCCCCCCCCCCAAGACTACCTCAAACCGTCTACTGTGCAATACGGACTATTCTAATGTGCAATATCACACTGACCATGCACTTTTTATTCTTTTTAGCTGTTTTACTTATCCTTTTTTTGTGATTTTTATTACCATGTATCTTGCACTGATGGAGATGCTCGAAATCTCATTGTACTTGTGTATAGTGACAATAAAAGGCATTCTATTCTATTCTATTTTTTTACCATCTCTTCATCCCTTCTTTGTTCCTTCCTCCATCCCTCCATTGTCTTCTCACCCATCTTTCCTCCATCTCCCATCATCTCTCCTTCATCCCTCCTCAAGTCCTCCTTATTATCATTCCTTCATCAATCCCTCCATCAAGAAGAATGTTCTAGGCCTTTTGACCTTCAGTCCACTTCCATCTTGATGAACTATAAGCAATCAAAATAGCGACAACTCTCTGGGGATCTCAACAAGAAGTTCATACTTATCTGCTATTCTGGGAGCAATATCCACAACATCCAGGACAGGCAACTCAACCAAAAAATTCAAGCTCTTGGCCACTGGCCATCTCTGACATGTTGTTCATGCACCTGCAACAATGCCAATGACCTTGGTCAAGTCCACCTTCAACTGAATGTCATGATCACAAACTTGGGAGGTCCATTGCAGTCTTTAGTGAAGAGTGTCACCCGAGATGGAACCTCCACATTCAGCTGCCTTTCACTCAAGCTTTGAACATCATGGTATCCCAGATCAGCCAACCAGCCAACCAGAAAACATTCACATCCATCCTCATCCTTACATCCTATAGTCTTCCACATCATCCAACACTACCGTTCCTCACTAAAAGCTACCAACTCGCTTTGTTGTGGCATGGTCCTTGCTAGTGCATTAAACCTTATTTATACATGTCAGTATGAAATTTGCTACATTTCAATCTGTATGTGGAAACACTCAAATGAGATAGCAGAAATCAGAAATCGTTAAAGAGATAATCCATTCACCTGAGCTGTGAGATATAAGGCAGACACTGCAGGAAACTCCTCATTTCACTCTCTTCATGTGACCAGCCTGTCAGCTCCACTGGTTTCTTCTCTGATTGGAGTTTCAGCACTTCAGGAGGATGGAGGTCTTTCTCTCTGAGAGGTCATGGACCAGACTGCAGGACCAGACTGGAAAACTGACTGTAATGATGGAAAGGACCTCTGAAACCTGTTTCAGTCACATACGAGTACAGGTCCAGGAGGAAATCACACCATTTCTGTTTGAGAGGGAATGTTTTGTATGTGCAGACTGATGATAACAGCTCAGTATCTTCTCTCGTTTCTGCTGCTTCCTCTCTGCAGCTGCTGCACAGAACAGCATCTCCAAGAATCTGGGTTCTTCTTGAGGTTCTGGTAACTGAGGCACGAAACTGAAATCATGTAATTAAAATACTGTTATTTTCCATTAAAAAGAATTGAATCTTTTCTATAATTTCTGGTATGAAATTTGTTATATTTTAATCTCTACTAAGAACCTCTCAAACAGGGGCAGAAAAAAACATAATCATGAAAAACATTATGACTCATTCACCTGAGCTGTGAGATATAAGGCAGACACTGCAGGAAACTCTCACTTCACTCTCTTCATGTGACCAGCTGTCAGCTCCACTGGTTTCTTCTCTGATTGGAGTTTCAGCACTTCCAGGAGGATGGAGGTCTTTCTCTCTGAGAGGTCTATGGACCAGACTGCAGGAGTTGACTGGAAAACTGACTGTAATGATGGAAGGACTCTTGAACTTGTTTTAGCCTCATAAGAGTACAGGTCCAGGGAGGAAATCACACCATTTTTGTTTTAGAGAAAATGTTTTGTATGTGCACACTGATAACAGCTCCAGTATCTTCTCTCCTGTTTGCTCTTCTCTCTCTGCTGCTGCACAGAACAGATTCCCCAAGAACCTGATTTCTTCTGAAGTTTCTGATAACAGTGGCACAACACTAAAAGCATAAAGAAAAAAAGAATATTTTGTAACCCTTTGATGCACAGAATGGGTCAGGAGATACCCATTTTCATTGGATTTAGGTCATTTTTGACCCATGTTGTGCATCAAAGAATCAATCAAAAGGACAAACCCCAAGACAAACTGAAAAGAGAAAGGCAGTTTCTTGTGAAAATAGAAATCATGAAAAGATCATTACCTGAGCTGTGAGATATAAGGCAGACACTGCAGGAAACTCCTCACTTCACTCTCTTCATGTGACCAGCCCTGTCAGCTCCACTGGTTTCTTCTCTGATTGGAGTTTCAGCACTTCCAGGAGGATGGAGGTCTTTTCTCTCTGAGAGGTCTATGGACCACACTGAAGGAGATGACTGGAAAAGCAGCCTCAGTTTTGGAAGGATACTCAAAAATCCTTCATTCCTAACATGTTGGTACAGATCGAGATAGAGGTTACTTAAGTCACTTTGATGAGGGAAACAATGAGAGGAGCATATTCACTGCATTTGGGAAGCTTTGCTCATTGTGAAGTGCTGCCTTTCAGGCATAAATCCAGTAACAGTCCTCCTTTGTTGCCTCTCCAGTGTCCATGGAATTGCTCATGGTTCCACAAACCTGGACTTCTGGTGGTCATCCTAAATCTGCATAAAATACAAAGTTTATTAAGTTCATTAGCAACACAATTGAACACTCATCACAGAACAACAATTTTTTCTAAGCTCACACCTTTAACCCACAAGGATTCAGTCATCCTATTAATAGCACCATTGTTGTGATGGGATTTGTGTGAGCATAACTCTAGACAGAAGGACTTACATTTTAACATTGACAGATTGGTTAAATTATGTGGAATCAAAGTTTGACTAAAACTACATACCTGAGTGAGCTGACGTATGGCAAAGCCTCTATTAAGGACTCACACAGACTCTGGCAGACAAGAGTTTCTCTGTCCCAGTAGAGGCAGATATTGACCTTTGTTGTCATCCTCTTCATGACTTCCACAGCTCTTTCAAAACAGCTGTTTTTTACCCTCCACTGGAAGGTGCAGCTGATTTTCAATGAGGCTAAGTAAGCTGACAAAGTCCATCTGTTCTTCACTGAGAAGGAAAATCTTCCACAGCTGCTGTGGCAAAGGGTCACACCTGTAGTTTAAGGAATAACCTCATGATCAAACAAATCCGCAGTAGAATATCATTCTCATTATACTGTATTTTGCAGCCTGAGCAGTAATATGACACTAAAAACACACTCTCACTCATACCATTGGATATTTTGAAGGCATCCAAACAGTTGTCTCATTCCTCGCTCTGATATCGTGACATCATCAAGGTTCAACCATATTTTCCGTCCCTTCGACTGATTGACCACATAGGCCACAGCACAGCAGAGGTAAGGAATCAAGACTCTCTCCACAGAGGTCAAGACGGTAGTCCAGTTTGTCTAGAAGGTAGATGCATGCCTCTGGACTCTGGGACTCATACAAGCACTGACATAAGAACAACGTGTCGACATCAAGCCCACCGTCTTCAGTGTCAACCACATCTGGGACAAATGTGGTTATGAGCTCCTTGAAGAACCAGTCAGATGTACTGTTGAGCTCCTCAACTGGAACCAGACACTTCATCCAACTTGGGCTCTTCTTGTTTCAACAGTCGACACATGAAAGGGATCAAATGTTTCATGTGTTTCTTGTCCTCAGTGAGGCTCTGCTGAAAAACATTCCTGATTTTATCAGGATTCTTTAAGAGCCACATGGCTGCAAAAACTCCTGCAGTGTGTAATGGAGGAATACGTGTCTAGTTTCTGTTTCAGTTCGGCTGACTTTGATAAAAAGTGGTTTCAGGAAGGAAAGGACAACAGCTGTCTTTACAGGGCACTTCATTCAGGTTCACAGTTTTTCCCTGAGTTGCATTGAAAGCTATTTCAGCCAAAAACAATATTTCCTCTCTCTTGGTTTTTGATGAAGGTGTTTAGATCTTCTGTTTTGTTGCTGTTTACCTGAAGGCAGTAACGAACAATGTCAATGTAGATTTCTGTTATAGTGCATGGCTGTGGAGAGTGTTCTGATGAAGAGCAGGCAGCCACCATCAGAGCATACATTGGTACATGGCAAAGAGTCCAGCAAACTCCAATCTGCTCAAAACCTTCTGTGCATCGCAGAGTGTTGCAGATAAGTAGGACTTTATGGTCTGCTCCTAAATCCTTTCACCTCCACTCTGAGACAGTCCCCAGAGAAGAAGTCTTTCTCGTCATCTGGTCTGCATGTTATGATGATCTTTGCATCAGGTAGTAGTTCTTTCTCTACAAGGTCCTCCACCACTGATGGAGACAGACTGTGATGCCATCAAAAATGATGGTAACATTGTCAGAGTTACTCTTTATATCCTGTAAAACCTCATCCATGCCTACATCTGGTTCACTGAACTTATTAAAAAGAAATTCCTTCAGGGTCATAGCGGGTGGTGGTTTGGGACATTTTCCTCATGTCAAAGTAGAACATGTAATCTAACTCCTTCTTGTCCTTTTCTGCCCACAGTCTCAACATTTCACGAACGACTGCCGTCTTTCCAATTCCAGGCTTCCCGACCAAGAGGATGTCTTCCTGTGTTTTCAGAAGGTCAGTGGGGGAAATTTCTGGTTTGTCCTCAGGGATGTATGTCCTCAGTTTCTTAGGTCGACTCATCTTACTTTTCTTTCTCTTCCATTTCTTGATTTTAGATGGAGATGGGCTTTTCTGTGTATCCAATACAAGTGAGGTGTATGACAGATCAGGCCTCCTTTTGTCTTCAAACAGTTTTTTACTTGGATTCCAAAACTCTTTAGATAATTTCTGTGCTTTCAACTTCAACTTTTTCTGATATCTGTGGCACGGTCTTGGTCCTAAAATAAAATAACAGTAAGAAAATAAACGTAATATGACAAAACCACAGTTTTCTCCTGAACTCTTGTTAAATTTCAAATATTTATACACAGACACAATAAAATGCATTATGTAGAATTGCTAAATTTAGTAATAAGAAATGTGACACATTTGAAGCAGAATTTTCTTCACAATACCTTGCAGGTAGTCCACATCCATTTGCGTTTCTTCCTTGAAAGAAAAGCAGCTGATCCAGTGGTGCAGGTCAAACTTCTGGGTTCCAGTGGAAGTTCCAGTGTTTTTCTCAGGAGAGGAGGCGGCCTCTCTAAAGTCCTCTTCCTCGTCACGTCAATAATTCTGAGTAACTCGTAGCAGGCTGCTTCCCCCTTTTTTATGACCTTGTCCAGGATTTTTCTGGTTCTATCGAAGTCATCACGCTCTGTCTGTATTTTGCTGACCTCCTCATCACTGAGAACTCCTTTCTGATACAAGTTCTCCAGAATCACAGAGAGATTCTGTAATTCTCCCACAAGGCGCCCTCTGGCTCTACTGACATAATTTAAGGCAGACTGTGATGTACAAGCCATGTTTCCAGACTCCTGTGAGTTCTGCACACAGACCAAACGCCAATGACCTGCAGAACAAGACACCAGATTAACAAATGTTCAATAACTACTCTGCCTGTGATGTATCAGATGTTACTCAGGAACTTAGATGAAGCAATATTTGCAGTTCAACATCAACTCTAATGGTGTATCTCAGTTAAAAGTAGGCGAGTACTGATGTGTTATTTTTTAAGCCAGTTTTGATCAAGATTTTGAGTAATCAATCAAACTGATAATCTATATTAGGAAACAATACACATTGGCAGTAAAAATGAAAACCTTTTTCAAATTTGGAATAACACAAATTTCAAGGCAAACCTTCACTGAAACGTCTTTGTCTAATTATGTTCTACATACGTCTGATTAATGGGCCAGGCCAATAACCAGTCCATAACTAATTCAATGATAGATATCCATGTCCTACTGAAGAATATGCTACCAAAATGGGAAGGTAGGGATCCAAACACTAATCCTGTCTGTAAACACAGGTAAAACACCTGGTTAAATCTGTGGCTTCTGAGGAAGTTTAAAAGTTGTAAACCCACCAGGATTGTCACTTTGAGGCTGAGTGCTGAAACACACTATTCACCACACCAAAGACTCTAACAGCTCCAAGTAAAGTTAATACTGAACATCTCTGAACTGTTAAGTCTCACATAGTAATGCTCTACAGGTCTGACCAATAAACTGTAGTTTGCTGTGGACGTGTTAATATGCATTTGATAATGTGTACATTTTGTTCACATCAATGAATCATGTTCAAATCATGTTTACTTTTCTTATTATTCATCTGCAGTGTTTAATTCATTTGTGAATATTGTGAAACAGAAAATTGGCATGTTATTGTGTGGAATGTGTTCTATACATAGATTCATGGTTTTATTTCAAACTAAAATGTTTGAAGACATCAAAACAAGTTTACCACATTTGTAAGAACACCATCACACACAGCTCCGTGCAGACTGCTCAGTAAATCAGAGAGAAACACTTACACATCAGCCTCAAAGTCTCCTCTGATGACAAACTATCAGCTGCTCAGCACCTTTAGAATGAGATTTTCCTTATAAGACAAAACAAGAAAAATATCACAGTAAAAAACTGTAAGACAATAATAATAATAATGTCGGAATAGCTTTGATCTATGATTGGTTAATGTCACACACCATCACACCTGCTCCTCTCTGCACTGGGACCAGGAGGCCACATGAGCCGAGTGAGATTCTCTTCATTTTCTGTGGGATGAAAATAAACCGCCTCACAAAGAATTGTTGGATAGCAAGTGACATGAGACTGAGGCCACCTGTAAAATATATAAAGGGTCACGATTCCAAAAAAACATTAAATTTCATGCTAATCTAGTTATTTGCTGAAACACAGACAAATAAAGCTGTTGACAGAAAGTTTGTCTGAGCTCACCTGAAGGTACCTGCAGGGTTTATGACTCTAAAACAGCATTTTGGATCCAGCCATGGTTCAGTATGAAACTTTCACAACTGTGATGTGGAAATTTGAAACCTCCAGTCTGCACACACTGAGAATAGATTTCACAGTAAAGTAGAATAGATCCTCTGTCCAGCAGTGAAACTTTTGAAATGAAAAATATTTACATATTTAACAAATGTAATGTTTCATTTCCACAAGAGGAGGCGATGGATCTTCAAGAACTTCTAACAAGGCAGCTTAACACTTTTGTGGAAAAACATCAAATCCAAATGATGACAGAATCCTAACATTTTTATGTGACTTTAAGCATTTTGGGAGGTGACTTTTAGGCTTTCCGAGCAGTAGTGACAAGTCTGTAGGCTTCTATTTCGTCCCCGTCGAGTTTCAGGGGAAGTGTGAGATTGAGATCTAGTCAAGGCTGAAAAGCGTTTTCACCTTCTCTGAAAATTTTAAAACACACACATGATTTATATTGTGATTAAGTTCTTATTGTCCCTAAAAGACACGACAACTGAAAATCAACCAACATACAAGAGAGTTCCTTTAAGCTACAAGCAAATACAGTCTCTGGGACCAACCAAACTAAAGATGATTTTAAGCAGAATTAGAGCATGTATGAACTCTTTTTACAGACTTTTTATGCAATCATAAGTAAGGACAGAAAAAAATAATCTAGTTTTGTTTGTATGCATCAGTTTATTTCTCTTGAGGGAAAGAAAGCAAAACATGTTAAACAGAAAAAAACAAGATAACTACTACTGGACCATTAGCTTCACTTGTTAGCTTTAGCTGTAGGTAACAAAGTTGCGTACACCGGTCTCATAAAAAAAAAACATGTAAAAGAGGAAAATTAAAGTCAATTCCCAATGGATTATTGGCTTATAAATTATATTCATTTGTTAGTTAAAACCTGTTGAAAGCAGTTGGCTAGAAAGGAAAATATGTCAAAAAGAACTGTATCAT
The DNA here is from genome assembly GCF_021347895.1 of Acanthochromis polyacanthus. Classification (NCBI taxonomy): domain Eukaryota; kingdom Metazoa; phylum Chordata; class Actinopteri; family Pomacentridae; genus Acanthochromis; species Acanthochromis polyacanthus. Next base: position 138,267 of record NC_067126.1, on the reverse strand, counting down.
AAAAATCTTTATGATACTGTCTATGCTCCAAACAGATACTCTTGCTAGCACCGTTACAAAGTTAGCTAACTTAATGCTAATAAAAACAGCTTGAAAAAAGTCAAGACGCCGAAGTTACTCACACACTGCTGGTTTTGTCTTCGATGGGCGAAAACAAACAGTTCGGTAAAGTTGGAGAGACATTCACAGATCCAGACTTCTGGCATCAATAACTCATTAGATATACGTTGTCAAAACATAAACGAAGCCTCTTTCCCATTGTTGTAAGGTAGAGGTTGTGCTACAAGGCCAGTTTTATCAAAAGTCGCAACATTGGTGTCTATGCTCAGCCGGCCTTTCAGTAACTTTACTCTTCTACACTACAGTGTCATTAACATTACTGCCTGCCGTTGGCTCTTGTTTATCATGCTACAACACTTAGTTTTATATATATAATGGATAGAGGAAACAGACGAGGAAAATTGGAATGAAGCTTGTTCAAAGGCACAGAAACAAACAATAAATACAAGATTTAAACTATTGCAGTATAAATGGCTAATGAGAGTGTACATCACTCCTGCCATGCTCCACCATATGTCAGCATAAATCCCAGACACAGGACATGAGACCTGCTTAAAATATTGTATTTGTCTATCTGGCACTGTATTTAGTTACATTTACTTCTAGTGACTTGTATTTTACATGTTCCATTTTGATATTATGATTATAATTACTGCCTTACCTAATTTATAATTCTTCATTTCTACATTGATTCATTATTTGCTTAACCGTTATTTATTTACTGATTTTTTAAAAAATTTATTGAATTTGCTTTTGTTACGGCTGTGCCTCTGTCCGCCTCCCCCTGTCTGGTAATTTGTATTTTTGTGTGCTGGGCTGCTGTCGCCCCGCCTCCTTGTCCGTCCCACCACACCTGCAACATCTGGAGCTGAGGTTGGATTGGAGCAGGGGAGGGACGACCGCTTCAATCGAGGGTCCAGCAGCTGTTAAAAGGCCTGTTGATGCCAGGCGTGAACTAACCGTGACACCCGTTGGTTTCAACGCGAGAAAATGAAGCCCGGATTTTGCTACTTCCTGGTCGCCGTTTTGGATTTTTTGGAGCCAGTGACGTAAAAAGCGTCATCAAACAGGCTGGACCGGAGAGCAACTAGGGGCAGGATTGGCTGAGGACTCTCTTATCCCGCCCACATTTTACCGCAGAGGCTTCTGTGCTGTCTATCAAGTATAGCCACGCCCCTGGCTCCGCCAACTTTAACGATTTATTTAAAATTCAGTATTGATTTATTTTAAGATCGGCCACCTGATCTCTCATTTTGACCATGAAAACTAACGGGGAAAAAATCCTGAGCTGTAGAAAATCATTCTATCAAATTTTATTTTTTCCAAAAATGAATTGGGGTCTATGGAGAAAAAGCTTTTTGGAGCCAACCCTCGCGGACGGCGTGATATTGCAAGTTTTTGACTCTTCCGGGTTGGCTTCAATTCTGGAGCCAGATGCTACGTCCACTATATATACAGTCTATGGTTGATGCCAGCATTCGGTGGCAGTTCCTCAGGAAGGGATCTGTCCGTGTTGACTCTGTGAACTCGTCTGTGAGGCTGGAAGCTAGTCAGAAGTGTGAAGTTAAACCATATCTGAAACCTTTGATAGCTTTAGTTAGGGGTGCTTTTGCCTTTGTATTTCTATTTGGAGCTTTTATTTGTGTCTGATGTATTTTTATTTTTCCCACAGTCTCGTGGAGTCTACTTCCAGAGAAGGCCACTTTGGTTCGATTTGTTTCTTTAATTTCAGCAGCACCCATTTACTTTCAGATCCCTCACTTTGTCTGTTGAAACCTACCCTTATCAAGAATAAAACAGACTCGACTCTGGAAATTCATTGCTTTCATTTGCATTTGTTAAAATTCGGTTACACTAGACAGTGGGGTTGTAACAGCTTTGTTTTATTATTATTTTCTTTTGTTTTGCTAAGAAATCATTGAATGATACAAAGAGTTAGAATGGTGCAGTGTGTGGGTGTTTGCACATATGTGTTCTTTTGTGAAAAGAAAAAGGGGGGAAATCCAAATTTCCCTTTTCAAACCACTTTTGGGGGGGGTTTTTGGCGCCTTTTTAGTTTTTTTTTTTTTTTTTTAAAAATCAAAACTACAAAAATCAAAATTTCACTTTGTGTTCCATTCAGAACAAAACACCAAACATTACTTGCAGCTCATTTACGCTACTGTGTTTCAAAACAATCATGAAAAATGAGAAAAATGCCCCCATACCATTCTGTGATGCCTTTGGCTATATCCAGCTGTGAAAGATCTAACATCACCTGTGGGCATGAGCAAAATTCAGTCAATTATCCAGACGGAGCAGCAAACTGCAAAAGTGTAACAAAGAAAGTGGTAGGAACTTTGATTCAGTAAATTATGTATAAAATAAAAACATTTACAACACTAAACCAGAAAGAGTCAAAGTTGTAAAATTAGAAGTTGTATATTTCTCTCATCAATGACTGTCTAACAGTATAAAGCACTTCAGCTGCACCAGCCTTTGAAATCTTGATTCAGGAATAAAAACATATGTTGGTACCACAAGGAGCATTACCTACCATGCCAATGTCCTTTCTCTCCGAGTGTGAAACATCCTGTTATTTTTCACTGCACATCCAACTTCCTAGTATGTGCTTCCTGAAGTGACACATCAAACTCAAACCTGCAATAAAAGAGGGTTGGCAGATAGAGAAAAGAAAGTAACAGACAGTCTCAACCTCTGAGCTTCAAATATACACAAACTATGAACTATGAATGTGTCAATTTTTATTTTCTTTTTTTGACAAAAATGTGCGACGAATCCAGTAAACATACTTGTCATTGAAGACAGGATTGACCGTCCTCTCTTGACATGCGTCTTCTTGCGGTGTCTCCAGGTTTGGTCAGGCAGCAAATACAGGCGGACGTAAGAGTCTGTGCCGTTCTCACTGCAGGGGAATAAGTTCCTGTAGGAAATAGATACTCATTTCCTAGTCCCATCAATTTCGCGCCTGCTACATATTTAGGTTACACGAGTCGGTATCATACATAATGTACACATGCCTGTGCTCACTGCAAGGTCATTTTTTTATTAAAGATTTCATCCGTCTGTAATTATACACGACTGAGCAGCCTTGGCAGAGTACTACACTCTCTGAGTGCTTTTCTTGTACTTGTATGGCATTGCTTGTATTACTTCTTCCATGTCTGATTTCTATTAACAAGTAAATTTCATGATGAGTGATCAGTAAGTGTATCTTGTCTTATCTTAAATTGCAGTAGCAAATACACAGGCAAGTAGCTTAAAATACTAGTCAGTATGTTTTTTTAGTGACGTACCTGCAAGAGTTACAATGACGATGAGTTTGTTCCTCAGGGTAGCATACCGCACAGTCAGGTTTATCTCTCCAAATGAACCCTGATGTTTTCTAATGGCCCTGTCGAGGGGAAAATAAGTTTGAAATGTCACTTCTACTGCTTGATAAAACCCATTTCGCTAAGTCAAGACATCTGAAGAAAGTCAGCAATAAAGGCCTGAAAAAGACGTGTACAGATACAGAAAAGGTCAGGGACTCACTCTGGATAGCAGGCTCCGTCTGAGAGGTCGAAACGTGATGAAGCGATGGAGTTCTCTGACAGCAGGCTGTGAGAGTCGAATCGACGCATGTTTTGTGGGGAAGAAGGTGACTTCCAGGTTTCACCAGCCAGGTAGGAGCCATGGGGGTGAGCTAAATATTCTTCACTTGAGCCATTCTGTGAATAGCCAATCGGGTCGGAGGAGAGGCAGCGGGTATGTTGTTGGAGGAAACTTCTGGAGTCGAGGATACACCAGTGGAGAGACTGGCGTCACCTCCTTGGTTGCTCTGTAGCGTTTGCTGTTTGGGTTGTGGAGGAGGATCCAGAATAATCTTGGGTGGCGGCTGGTCCTCAGTGAGAATCTGGTGTGGTTTTGAGACATGACTAATCTCAGTGACTCGATAGACATCAGTGTGACAGACCTCACTTTCTAATGATTGAGGTGTTTTGTTGAATAACATGAGCTACAGTATATTAGCTGGGAATAGCAGGCAAAAAGAGATGATTAGCTAAGAACACTAAGCAAATAGGGAAGGAAATGTGTATGAGGTTGCAAACTTGTGTGCTAACCCTGAGAGTGGCCTTCAGTTTGATATGGCTGTTTGCCCCAGAGCGCTCCAGGGGGAAACGCTGGTCTAGAGTCATGTTGGAGGTGTTGAGCAGGCGACTGAGAGCAAGTTCAGAACACCGAGTGCAGTCTTCTTCTCAGGCTCTTTGACCTGAACCACACGAACAAAGAAAACATGAAGAACAGTGAATCAATTAACCCCTTGAGGAACGGACATGTGGTAGCTGGTACATAAACTATAAAGATGGTGATTGGATTTGAATTGTATTGAGGTCCGACCACTGTCAATTGAGGCAACTGATAGATCCCCAGCAAAACAGAAAGAAGTGGGAACACGCTAAAAGAACTCAGCATTATATTTTTGTGGTGTTGGCAGTGGTTATTAAAGAAAGGGAGACTATCACACAGCAAGCGTTTTCATACTGTGTTTCAACAACCACTCTTATGGAAAGAGAAATCTTTTATGTAGTGCATACAATACTAAAATGACAAACCTGAACTGTGAGCTGCTGTGTTTTGACGCTATGCACAAAGAAGGTGAATCCCTCCTCAAACACTGGGTCTTTAGATGCATACACAACCTGTTGAAAAAGAAGTTTAGAACTGCAATGGAATGGTTTCATCGGCATAAAAAGCAACACAGTTACGGTGCTGTGTGACTGCAGCACCGCAGAGTTTACATTTAGAATTTGTACATTTTCCAGGCTGTGCAGTAAATATAATACACCAAAAAAGTATAAACAGTTAAAGGGAAAATGGTGTGTCAGTGTGTTGAAGAAAGAGTAATACCTTGCTTTTCTGAACATCCTTATCAATGGAAAATTCCACAAAGGAGTTGGGATTGGCAGTTCTCCTTGTGAGCTGCAAACAAAACAAATCAGGTGAGTACATGTTCAGCTCTGTCTACTCTAATCTATTACCACTGTTTCACTGAGCTACAAAATTCAAACCACTGGCAAATGAGGGGAATAATATTAATCATCTTGTCAGAATTCTATGTAATCTTGGGTCCTGAAATTATTTCAGGGTAGATTCTCAGGGCTTGAGTAGAAGGCAACTGGACATCTTTCTGGTTTGTTTATTTGTTTCTCATCCAGCAGCCTTCCTCACTTTTAACTGACTGGTGGTGAGTCTCCAGGTAGTCTGGCAACCATCAATTGGTGGTGAGAATATATACCTCATGTCACTCCCCTGTTCATCTCCCTTCACTGGCTTCCAGTTGCAGCCAGAATCAAATTCAAAACTCTCCTCCTGGCTTACAAAATATTTACAAGAACGGCCCCAGCCTACCTGGATTCCCTGATCCAGGTCTACTCCCCTTCACGCCCACTTTGCTATGCATGTGAGAGACGCCTGGTGCTTCCAGCCCAGCACGGCTCGAAATCTCTAGCCAAACTCTTATCCTCTGTTGTTCCCAAATGGTGGAACAAACTACCAAACTCTGTGCGTTCTGCTGAGTCCCTTTCTACTTTTAAAAGACAATTGTTCAGAGAACACCTAGGCACTTAATCTGACTCCACCTTAGGGGTAGAATAAGTCAGGTGGTCCAAAACCCAGCACTTATTTATCGCTGACAATGTTGAAAAAACAAAAAACAAAAACACCAAAAAAAGGGGGGGTGGGGGTGGTTAGCAATTCTTCCGCAACTTGATGGCAACACCTTTGACCAATCGCACTTGAAGCACTTTTGCACTTACTACAGGTTTTTCCTTATGTCTGAATTCTTGCTTGTGTTGTACGTTGCTTTGGACAAAAGCGTCTGCTAAATGAAATTGTAGAATTGTAGAATATACCTGGGATGAATCCCCCACCCGTCAGTTAGAACTGAGGAAGCATCTTGGATGAGAAATGAGACAACTTTAAGAATCAAATGGGTGACAAATCAAATACCCTGCCCCGCTGCAAAAACTGCTCAGGAACAGCTTGAGGGGAGACCAAGGCATTGACCCTGTGCCTTCAAACTGATGCCATATCCTAATCTGGTCAAGTGTTCGCAGAATGCAATAAAATAAGCCTCAAATCCTGGTGCCAGCACAACTCCACAACTCATGTGACAGAGGAACATCTATAGTATTAATCAGATTTTAAACATCCAGGAGTAGTAATAGTAGATCAATGATATACAGTAACTGCACTTGAAAAATTATTCTGGTGTGGTCTCCATTTGGCACAATGCTATCATCAAAACACTGTGTGAATGAAGTAAACAAACGTATGGAGGGCGTTTGTCTACAAGCAGACTGCAGACACATCACAACACCTGGGACGCATAAAACTGCTTTTTAAAAACAAGAATCAGGGGAATGGAATGCAACTCAAGGCTGACCTTCATTTTAACATTCCAAGATAATGAACCTTAAACAGACCTTCACACTTTTGTTTAATGTATTTTCACACTATGACCAGCAGAGGGCGATCAGAGGACACGGTTTTTGTAGACAGTTCAAGTTAGGACACCTTGGATTGAGATTTTTTTCATGTGGCAAATTGGAAAACCTCCTAAATAATTTTCACACATAGCTTGCAACTGGCAAATTGTAAAACTGAGTGTATTTACAACTGTTCCAAAGAAACTAAAAGCGACCTGTGAATTTAGACATCGCTATGTTTGCTTAACAAATGTGTCCAGATTTAATGATTGTCGAATAAATGGTTCAAATTCCCACAACTAAATCCACTCTAAAAGCACATTTACTTATTAAACACATACTATTTTTATGTTGTGAAAGTCAAACTGAACATGCCTCAGGTTAAGGAGGAAATCTAGCACCATGAACACCAGCTGGTAACAACACACCCACAGAAAATGACAGGCATGCACCAGACAAACGGGAAATACAAGCTACAGGCAGGGACGAACACACCTGGAGCACTAACAGAAAGTATCTGATATAACTGAGGCTTTTGTCAGACATTAAGATACAAAAACAATATCAATTGTAAGGGTTTATAATAAGAAGAAAGCCACCAGAATGTCTCACTTAATACTGAAAGAGAAACACCATCCTCATCGGATAGAAGCTATAAATCTAGAGGACGGAGCTGCTGTATCTTTCACATGTACTGCCTTTTTAGGAGCAATGATGTTTCAGTACTGCAAAGTGTGTTAGATTTAGTAGAACAAGTTTATGTGATAATGCGTCTAAAAATATGAGGATAATGAAACTGGACTAAGTTTGAGTTATGATATTATTCTGGGACCTAATTAATGATTGATAATACAGCTCATATATAAAATACTGAACTAAAGACAGAGAAAGAAGGTTAAAAAAGATATTCAGAGCAGAGGAATAATGGAGGAAAAATCATTTCAGTGAGGAAGAGAGTTTTTTTCATGAGATGAAGCTTCTTTCTTGGGGACAGAAATTAGCTTCGAATTCCTGCTGATCACCTGTTTGTGGTAATTTGGTTATCACAAAGTCAATTTTGATAGTGCAAAAGCAAATTCAGTTGTACACTCATAGTTTATCATTTATTTACATGATGATCATCTATTCGTTATCAACCATATGCATGTCTGCTTATTTTCAGAGGAATAAAACGTTTATTTATTTTCAGTTTAAAGCTAACCACAGTTTTAAGTAATGTGACATGTGTCTGTGCCACATAAGTAGAGTCAATAAACAAACACACAGCCTTTTATGAGGGTAAAATAAGCCAATGGGGAAAAAATTGTTTTGTGTTGACTGTCTTTCTAAAAAGAAGCGGTCTCGTTTGTAATTCTCTTTGAGAGAGATGATGGACAAATTCTCTCTTCCTCAGTACTGCAACAGATTAAAGTTGCCCAATCACCAGTGTGTTGCTTATCTTACAAGGTCATACAAGTTATAGCAGTTTGTTCAAAACAAAAGAAGGGCCCTTCAGCAACAACAAAAACAAGATAACGCAAGACCTGCTGTGAGGTCCTCATTCTTTGACATAAAATGCTGCTGTAATAGTCAATGCTTCTTTTAAATCAGCAGTCAAGCAAATTGCAACAAACCTTCAGACACATGATACATACTTAAAGGCCCATGAGGAGCTAGGGCCCTATATAAAATCCTAAGAGCACAGCCTTATGTAAGAACACTGAAAACTTAAAAAGCTCTCGTCTTACCCGTGCTTCCTTTGAATGCTTCCCATGTTTGTGATGCTCTGTGATCTCACTGTGGTCTTTCTGGAGACGAGTAAGAAAACAGTTCAGCACATTGGCATCATCTTCTCACAACAGGAACATGAACCCTATGAAGCCACTTACCGGTATGTTTGAGGCATTTTCCAGATACACTGCAAGCATAGCACAAGCAAGCCCATCTGTAGACTGGAAGAGAGTGATGGGATGCTTTATACAGCTGACTTCAACCGCTAGGAGCTGAGCTATACACAGCTGCAACTTACAGTTAGGGGTGAAAGCAGAGACGCTAAAAGTAACTAAAATATTAAATGAAAGTGTTCTGATCCCAATAAGTGTGACTGACGCAACACTACAAGACTAACGCACCTCCTTTAGCAGGCTGGAGTCAGCCTGAAGGGAAAGCCACTGGAGCTTGAGACGAACTTCCCCATACTGAACCCCCTCCAGAGGAAACCACTACAAGAGAAGGAGAGATGCATTCATTTACAGGACATTTATTATGAGCAGCTCCATTAAAAGTAATGCATTTCTATCAGCTTGACATGAGTGAAATAAACACTCAAAATGCTGCCATGAGCAGGTAGAGGTGGGTGGAGACGAGACAGGGACTTCATAGATCTGTATGTTCTATTGGACAGCTGCGCCAAAGCCATTTTAAAGAAGGAAGTGAGTATTTTCATGGAAAAGTCTGAAAAATATGTAACTTTGAGGTGCTTAGATGAGTTTTTAGGGGTTAAATCAATGATCAGAGAGTGATATGAAGAAGCAATAGCAATGAATCATCCTACACTGAACTGCAATGCTGGACCATCACTCTTTCTAACAGCATAGAAATCTGTGTTATGCAAACTGAAAGAAGTGCAGGGTATTTGAGTGGACAAACTTGATCCATTTTTTAAAATCATCTATATCTTGGTGTAATAGGAGAGGCTGTGATTTAAAAGACTTGAGACTGTTTAAAATAATACTTGTTTGAAAAGAAAAAAGTGACCACAAGACTTCAAGCCTCACCCAAGGGATTGATACAGTTAAAGAAATGTTTGTAGCATAAAGGATGACTTTTTTCTAAGGTCTAGAGGACTGAGCTTTTCCAAAAAAAAATAATTGAAATTTGAAGAGAATGCTACTTTGCTGTCATTTTTTTTCCGGTAACAAAATACATCTCCCCCGTTTTATATGTATTTTATAAAAATGTTAAAATTCCTTAAATAAAGGTTTAAAAGAAGCTCACCTGATCCATTTGTTTCTCCTTCTTCACCTCGCCGAAGTCAAGGTTATATCTAAAGCAGAAAGTAAATTCAAATGCAATGCAAAAATGACATTGTCGAGCCTGTCAAGGATTCGATTCAGATTCAGAGCTTGTTATTTGCAGCACTTAAAATACATGTTCAGACAATAACTGTATTGTTATATATATATTTGGTAATAAAATTGCATTTTTCCTTTGATTTTATTACAGTATGCCATTGTGGCCTATGAATGCAAAGGAAGTGGCAAGTATGCTACATAAATAAGTGATAAAATCTCTAATTTTTAAGTAGAACTAAGATGACTTGTAAAAACTTTGTGAAGACATTACAAGTGACTCAGAAAGTATAAACTACATGTGTTTTTGCTGTCATTAGATGGTGTCTTACGTTCCAAGCAAGTCATCTTTATCTGTGTCTTCGTCATACAGCTCCACCTCCAGCTCTTGACCCGGGGCCTCGTGCACAACAAACTGCATACAGACAAGGAAAAAGTGGATGTAATTAAATGATGAGACAGTAAAGCTCGAACCACCGAGACAAAGGCTTTAAGCAGACGATATATACTAAATAAGATACAGATAGGTGATTAAATAAATGAAAAACCAACATAAAGTGTCTCAGTAAGGTGTTGGGCCGCAAGTGCTCCTGCCCCTCATGCCCCAACAAGAAACGCTCTTTCAAAAGTGACTTAATTTTTTGCCATTTTGATACAAAATCAGGATCAGCTGGTACTTCTTAGCATTTATATGCATGCTTTTCTGTAATTTGTCATCTGTCTATATTGGACAATTAATGTTATATATGAAAGAGCAGTGACAAAGGAACTAAACAGAAACTGGTGGAATGTGTCAACCTCTGCCTTCAAACAATCAGTTGGTCACAGAGATCCAAGTATCTACGACAAAAAAAGTCTTTAGCTTTGCCTTGTGGGATGGAATTTTAGCTGAAAAAACAAAATCTTGTTCTGGCTTAGTCATCATGCATGTTTTAGTTTATTGAGGGAGAACTGAAAGAATACTAAATACCCATAAATGAATGAATGAAATGGTAATATCATTACTGAAATCAAAGTGTGTACAACTGCAGTGTGTTTGTGTTACTTTACCTCATACACTTCATTCCATTTTGGGTGCAAATCCTCTTTGACGGTTTTGCTTTTGACTTGTCGGTTGCCGACTCTGAGTGTGGCGTAGGGGTCTGATTTGCCTTTCACTAAGCCCATCATGTATGTATCCTTCGCCAACAGGTCTCTGGCCTCCAGCAAATGGACTCTCACCACTCCCTGAGGACCACAGGAGTCAGAGGATTCACAATTTAACAATACAGTCTAACAAAGCACACCTAACAGCATAAAACTAACATTAAAGTTTTATATTTTTTGCTGGTAGGGTGTTTGTTTTTTCATCTGAAAATGTGCAATGCATTTTAGTAAGGCAACCAGCAACAGGTGGAAAGAAAAGGAAAAACCTGGAAATTGGAAAAGTTACAGTGTATCTTACATACACGAGGAAGTGGGAACCTCATCTGGTCCACTTTGACCTGATCTATGAGGGGAATACACATGCGGTTGGGCAGCACCATGAGAGAGGCGATGATGTTCATTATCGTGTCCTCAGACAGTGAACTGGAAAGAGACAGATGAGATGAGATGAGACTAAACACCAGAAGGCTGGAGTGACCATAAAGAATGATAATAAGGGTAATTGTGTAGAAGATAACCTAAAGGCAGGACTGTCCAAAAGGTTGGTTGCACCTGTCCAGTTGATCTGTAGCGTCTGAAGAAACAGAAAATAAAATAAACCAACAAGTCTAATCACACAGTTTTCACAATAAAATACTGAACACATCTGTGAGCACTCACAGGGCGGCGAATGAAGAAAAAGGTGACCCCTCCCACCAGCGGTGCTTCACCAATAAGAGGCTCTAAAATGACTCTTAGCATCCCCTGGAGCTGGAAGATTCACAGCAGTGTTAACAGTAGGATTCAGCTGAAAAATGCTTGAAAGGTGATGGAGACAAAGGGAAGTTGCTCACTTTAAGTCCCTTCACACCAGCTGTGATCGGCGACTTCACCTCAGCATCGATGTCCACATCACCGTCATAACTGCAAAGTAAACAGTGCTCAAGTTCAAGTTCATTTTATTGTCTCCCATGGGAGAAATTAGTCTTGGATGAAGGCAAAAAACAGCTGCACTGCAACACACAAGACAAAATACACACTGACATACATACATACATAAAGTCCCTGACAAAAGTCTTGTCGCTTCTCTTAAGTTGTAGGAACAACAAATATCAACTGGACTTTTAGTTGATCAATTGAAATCAGAAATTACTCATATGAATGACAAAGCCCTCTAGATTATGTTTATTATGCCAAAATAAAGTTCTGTATCATTCATTGAGTTTTATCATTTAATTAGGACAGAAAGGTCAGATTTTGCTTGGACAAAAGTCTTCTTGCATACAAAAATTATGTTGAAATTATACATACACTTTATTCTGAATACACATATGCTATCAAAACATCAGAACATTCAGTCATGGTGTCTTGCAAAAAAAATTAATATTGTGTATGACTTCCAGAGCTTGGAGGACTGCATCCATATATCTCATCAATGACTCAAATAACTTATTGATAAAGTCATTTTAAATGGCAAAGAAAACTGTCTTGCAGGGCTCCCAGAGTGCATCAAGATTCTTCGGTTTCATCTTCCAAGCCTTCTCCTTCATTTTACCCCAGACATGCTCAATAATGTTCATGCCTGGTGACTGAGCTGGCCAATCGTGGAGCTCCTGGACCATCTTTGCTTTCAGGAACTTTGATGTGGAGGCTGAAGTATGAGAAGGAACACCATTCTGCTGCAGAATTTGCCCTCTCTTATAGTTTGCGATGTAATGGGCAGCAAGAATTTCTTGATACTTCAGGCTGTTGATGTTTCCATCCACTCTGCAGAGCTCTCGTACACCCCATACCGGATGTAACCCCAAACCATGATTTTTCTTTCACCAAACTTGACTGTTTTCTTGGTGAATCTTGGGTCAGTGCGGCTTCTGCAGGATTTGCGTTGATTGGGATGCAGTTCAATGCATGATTCATCAGAAAAATCAACCTTCTGCCACTTTTCATTGTCTATCCTTCCTGCAAGCTGTGGACCTTGACAAATGCAACACGATTTTTGTTGTCTTCTGTTTAATGCTGGTTTCTATGCACTATTTTGACTATGGAGAACACCGTGTGGGAGAATTTGACAAACTGTTCTTGTAGATACAGGGATTTCTGGCAACCAGTTCATGTGTAACTCTGCTGCAGTTGAAAAAGGGCTGGCCCTGGACTGTCGAAGCAACAAATGCTCTTCTCTAACAGGTGTCTGCCTGACCTGGGCTCGTCATAAACGTCACCAGTTTCTTCAGATCTTTTTCTTATCATCTCTACTTGACTTTTGGATACATTAAAGCTGTCTGCTTCCTCAGCAGCAGACTTGGTCTTCAGGGTCTTGATGATCAGCACTTTGGTCTGTGGTTGGATCTTTGGCATGCTTTTGGGGTCAGGGTGGGATTCATATGAAGGTCTTGTGTCTTGGGTTTCTTTTTATACAAACCTGGGAATGTGTCAGTTACAGTATTTGTCACAGGTGAACTTCTAATCTGTGATTGGTTGAATCATTTAAAGACATGGCAAGACTTTTGTCCTAGCAAAAACAGATGTCATGGGCTTTGCCAAGACGTGAACATCAGGACACTTTATAACGGGTTCAATTTGCACCCAGTTATTAATGTAAAAGCCCTTGACATTAAAATGAACCATTTTTTGTGAGAACTGATTGATTAGAAATAAAGTTATATGCCATTTAAGGTTACTATATCCTTATGCGACAAGACTTTTGTCAGGGACTGTACATACATACATACGTATCCAACATTTAATTACTCTACCGTATATGGTTCAAAAGTTTGGGGTCACTTAGAAATGTCCTTGATTTTGAAAGAAAAGCATTTTTTTTTCAGTGAAGTTGACGTTAATCAGAAATACAGTGTAGACATTGTTAATGTGGTAAATGACTATTCTAGCTGGAAACAACTGGTTTTTAATGGGATATCTACATAGGGGTTCAGAGAAACATTTCCAGCAACCATCACTCCTGTGTCTAATGCTATACTGTGCTAGCTAATGGTGTTGAAAGGCTAACTGATGCTTAGAAAATGCTTGAGCAATTATGTTAGCACATGAATAAAAGTGTGACTTTTCATGGAAAACATGAAACTGCCTGGTGAGCCCAAACTTTTGAACGGTAGTTTACATACCCAACATTTAACAACCTCCTTTTGGTAGCTACACCTAACTGCACATTAATGAGCTTGACTGATTGAGGGATAAGAGAGTTTATAAAATGGTTGACCCTGCACAGTGGTACGCTGTATCTCCTGCCTGAATTCAACAGTTCATACTCTGTCAACAGGACATGTGATGAGTCAGACAGAATGCTGTTTGCATGCCTGATGGTGGCCTGTATAAACATGTTTTATGGCAAGAGTGGAGCATGGGGACCCATGATCTTACTTGCTATTTTCACCAGGTTATCAATCTACATTTTGACTGTAAGAGCCCCAAACCAGCAGGTGACTCTGTACCTAAGTATGGATGCAATGGATGCACAGCAAAAAAATCAACAAGATTTCTCTACAGATACCAAAAAGCCTAAGTCGTCTGATAAAGTGGAGGCGCTGATGGATTCTGGTACAAACATTTGCCATCCGCTGGGCTGGTTAGATGAAAATGACTGAGTTGTTGCTTAAGGTTTAAAGTGAACTCTGAACAAAGACTGACACATTTAGCACCTACTGAGAAAATATATAAAGAAGCAAAGAAAAGCCAAAAATGTCTTTCACCAACCAAATATTTAAGTCCAGAACCACCTCCCTCTGATCCACTTCATGGGTGTAGGCTTTCATTCCAGTGATCCTGAGAGGCTGAAATTAGGGAGATAATGAGAGGAACTTCCTCAATCTTCCTCAGTCTAAAGATTGTAAAATCACATGAATGCACTTGGTTTGACAAAACACTGTGTGGCCACTGTTTAACTGAACACTAAGAAGAAGTGGTGGATAAATGCCAACTCACAATGTGGCCAAAGTGGACCTTGGTAAAAGTGAACGTCTTGAGTGCAGCGTTGGACTGCCTGACGGCCGCCTGGATGTTTACTTTGAGTAACTTCTCCATGTACATCCCAAAGAAAGGCCACGCCTGCTCCAACACCTGAACACATGACAAAACAGAGCATATAAAAACACCTTGATTCAACACCTTGCTCAAATAGCTAATGTAACTTTAGCTGTACAGTTCAGTTGGGTGAATACTAAGACTATGTCGCATCAAACCCCGTTGTATATTTGAATTTAGGTTTCATATGTTATTTTATAAAAGAAGGGACCACAACCACACATTTTCTCCCTGCTTTCCAAAATCATTATTGGAAATGCAGTGTCTTGGTCCTCAGACTTTGATCAGGTAAAATGGAGGACCCAGACAGATATATCCAACACTTTGAATGTAGCAAGTACATGAAATTTATATGTTACCTCTGATGCATTCAGAGGTATCTATTCTGTGTTCTTTTGCTTTTTAATTGAGCATACATTCTGCATGCAGCTGGTAAACAATGGCTGAGGTTTTTTTTTGCAGATGCAATATCTTTAAGCATGATGTTCAAAAAAAAGAAAAAAAAAAGGAAAGGGGAAGACTTCCACAGTGTGTTACTTTAAATCAAGGTAAAGAATGCACACAATAAAATGATGCCCAGGATACAGTGGTTATTTGTATTCAGCATACATTTTGACCGGTTAAACAGAGTTTTACTATGTTACCAGTGTAGTGACGATAGTAAAATATAAATAAATGAAATAAACAGAAACAAACATTCCAACTTCTGTAGCTATGAATTAGGGGTTTTTCCACAATGTGCATCTCAGATGAATTCAGACCTGATCAGTTTTATGTACTCTATCCAGTTTTCCCAAATTCTTTCAAATCTGTCCACCCCCAGTCTCAAAGAAAAAGTTAGCCTTTCCATCACATATATATAATGTACTACCTCAACCCAATCCTCAACCTTAGGCAGCTCATTCGTCATCCATTTTATGGTAATTGCTTCTTTGCTTGCAAATCAGCATTATTCTATAAATATGTTTGTCCCCAAATCTTGTCTGTTCTGTGTTTTAAGGACTATTGCACAATGTTTTCATCATGACCCCGTGACCCTAATGAGGATTAAGTGATGTATAGACAATGGATGGATATTTGACAGGGAGATCTACCATGAGTCTAATTTTATTATTGTCATTTTGGATGAATTGGTTGAAATTCTATAACCTTTATGTTACAAATTGATGTCATTTCTGTTTATCGTAGATGAGTAAAAGTCCAGTTTAAAGGGAAGGATGTTGCTTCTAACCTGCTAAATGCATACAGGCTCGTAGTTCCTGACAGACTTTATCTGAGGAAGTGTTGGCTATATCTGTCTGGCATATTGTTTTACCTGATGAAGGTCGAATGATCCAAACACTGCGTTTCCCAGTTTCCTTAAGTAAAAGGACAGTGTGTGGGAGAGCTCTCATCTCCAACAAATGGACATTTCCTCCTACACACCTCTATACAAAAGACTGTAGGTGTGCAGAAACCTTTACAGTCAAGATACGTTGTTTTGTGTCGTAATGAAATAATGCAGTTGACAATATATGTAGTCTGCATGTTTTCTGCCAGTTTATCTCTTTGACCCTGACAGTGGCTTTGTCCAAGTGTTCAACGTTTTAAGTGCAGACACTGCTCCAGACCACAAAGTAGTGATTACAGACGGAAAAAAGCAGCGACATCGAAGCCAGAGTGGCATGTTTTAAATGTAGTTATTTAATCAGGAATGGTTAGGTTAGGTTGTGTTCTGAACCTTAAATTGTAGCTAAAAATAAAAAAAACACCAGCTGTCTTTAGCAGACTGACACCAACCTAGCCTTGATAAAACATCAACTCATAAAACCACAAAAGCAGGACAGGGTACGATAAGTTTATGGTTTTACTATACCTTGTTAACCCAGTGCACTTTCTCAACATTAGTGAAATGGACCTTTGGAGAGAAGAAGCAGTGACATTAGAAGTTGGTCCGTAACCACAACAACTTTGATTGATATTATCACACAACAACACAGTGACATGCATGATGGCGGCGATGGAAGACGTTGTGGTCTCATTATTTCTTCGTCATCCTTCATGCAAATTTTCAAATGTCACGAGTCAAAGTAAAATGAAATCAGTCAAATGGAAAAATCAAGTGCCTTTAAGATGGGTGGATCCAACTCAGAAAATATTACACAGATGTTTCACATTCCAGAAATTCCAGGAACAGTATTCCTGAGTTATAAACAAGCACAGCAGCGCAAAGGCTTACCAAAGCTTCTTTGTGGCATCACAACTGTGGACTGTAAAACAGGAAATGTTCATTCTAATGCACAGCATCTGATAGGTCCACATCTTATCCACATAAACTGAAGAATCATTAGAGACCTCTGCCAGACGCTAACCAGGGAAAACTTCCCTGACATTCAAATGATATTTTTCAACACCTATGAATATAGTAAAATAAAAACACAAACAACGATGAGTTTGAGGGCTTGTTGAGTAGAGTTTTGAGATACTTGCATTTTACTTGAGTATTTCCACTTTGTTACTTTATACTTTCACTTGCATTTTACACTTTACTTTCTACTCCTGTACATTTATGTGGCAGCTTTAGTTAGTTTCATCATAAAGATCCCACACAACTAACCACAACTACCTTTAAAAAATAGAGAAAGGCGTGTGTAGTCGGTCACATTTCAGATGTCTATGAATTAACAGCTCTCCCAAATGATGACTTTTCCCTAAAGACCTAAATTTAAAATGGGTTTATGTATCAGAACAGCTGTTTCTTCTTGTCTCTCTGATTAATTATTTGATAAGCCCTCAGATTTATTTGTTATACTTGTATATAAAACTGGATATGAAGTAGTTCTCCAACAGTAACATGCTGCTGACACACTGATGCTTCACTATTAATAATCTAATGATATTATATATACTAATATATCTGTCAGAGGACCAAACCTGCACTTTAACACTTTAACTACATCTGGTTGCTAATACTTACCTACTTGAAGTTATGCAGGATCTCCCATTTCACTTGAAATGTAGTTTTTTTTTTAACTTGGCTGTATTAGTACTTTTACTGAAGGAAGGATCTGAATACTTCTTCCACTGCTTATAGAACATATTTACATTGGGTGGATATCATCAGTCAGATCTGCTAATCTGTTTATCACATGATAGATCTGGAATCTTGCATGTGTTCAAACCTGCATTTTAGTTTTTAAAACCATAAAGTATGTCACACACACACACAAAGACAGAAGGCCGCAAGGTACAAACTACCCCACCTGTAAAAATGTGATCTGATTTCACATCTATTGTACAGATCACATTCCTCTGATGTTGGGAGAAGCTCTCTCTTATTGTCTCTGCCTGTGTGGGTCTCATGAGTCACTTTTGGAGTGGGTGTGGTGTAAGCAAATGTGAAGAGGTGAGCAAAATAACAGGACATTTGGCTGGAGGTTCAGCCTCAGTCTGGCTTGTCATGCAAATACAGCTGTCATGGCAACAGAGTGGCATGATGTCCTACAGTTCAAGGTTTTTCTAAGCATTACTGCATAACCTACAGCTTCAGTTCAACCAATAAAGATATCAATAAGTACATTGAAGGTTGGCGCTCTCTGTAATGCCTGAATGCTGCTGAATCAATGCTGCTGAAGTGCTCTGAAGCAAGGCAGAAACTCTCAGTGATCTACAGTATCTACAGCTCCCTGATAATAAATGCCAGCAGAATACACACCCATGATGCCATCTGTAATCCACTCTTCAGCTCTGTGTTGATCACGTGCGTTTCGTTGTCCACAAATTCAATGGCACCTCCGATCCGTGCGTCCTTCCACTGACGGTTTTTCTTCCACCAGGTGACCATGAGCATGCATAGCAGCACCCAGCTGATACTGAGGCCCAGGTAGCCGGTCAGGTACACCGGGTAGAAGAGGAACACGGCCCGCCCGAAGTACATGAGGAACTCCATTAAGACGCGGTTGACAGCGGAGGGGCTCAGCTGCTCCGAGTTGCCCCCGTGATCCGCCGCCTGCGCCGGGCTGCCTGGATACATCTGCCCGGCCATGGACTCTTTACACCCGCTAAGGACCCCGGTTCTAAAAGGTCCAGAAGAGCTGCTTCCTCTCAGTGCCTGAACAGATTTAGGTGTGGCTTATTTCGGCTGTCTCTGGCTCGGCTTTCTGTCAGGAAACAGGGCAGCCAAACTCGCCCTCGGTGAAGTGGTAGAACCGGGATAGTCCCAAAACTTCCGTGTTTGTAACGTCTGAGAGGCAGGTACAGACACACCTGTACCCATGGGTGGGGAATGTGTTCAGAAAAAAATAAAAATAAAATAAAAGTTAAAAAACAAAAACAATCACGTCTGTTTGTGCTTGTGCTGCAGCTACCTGGGAAAACTTTTATTAAAGATGTCGTTTTTTTATTTTTTTATATATTGAATAATGTAATGAATACATAAATATTCCTATGAAATAAATAAATGTGGCAGGAGGAAAAAATTACATATGCAAACATGTATTTATTATGACATTCATTTCTATATTTTCTTAGTAGAGGGCTTCTGTGAACTTCGTTTAGGGGTTAAAATTGAGATAAAATAGTCCGAGGAGCAATAACTGTACCAATAAATTATGTTACAGAGATGGGATGTATGGACTACCATCTATACCACAGTATAGAAAAATAAATAAATATTTCTATGAAATAAATAACTGAAGAAATGAAAGTTTCGTGACATATATATTTTTTAATAAAAATCAATTTATCTAATTTGTTACATGAGTTTATATATATATATATATATATATATATATATATATATATATATATATATATATATATATATATATATATATATATATATATATATATATATTAGCCTACATGTATTTATATTTTTTATTTGGTTGAATATTTATTTTACAGGTTTGTTAATTTATTTTTATTTATGTCTTTATTTGAATGTAATAAAATACAGTGGACTTCTGTGAATTTCTTCAAATAATAAAAAGATAAAATAATAATAATAAATAAGAAAATATCCCCATGACATAAATAAATACAGAAATAAATAAATCCCTAAATAAATGAGAGTTGTCCTTTAAAAATAAAAAAACACATTTAAAATTTTTCATTTTTATTGCCTATGTTATTTATTTAGGATTCATTTCAAATTATTTATTTATTTAGGTAAATTCTGATCAAATGTAGTGAGTTTCTGTGAGTTTCTATTAAGGTTTAAATAAATGAGGAAATATGAAATAAATAAATGTGGCTAAGAAATAAATAGTAAGATAAATGACATGAAAAGTAATTATTTCATAAGATCATTTAATTTATTTAATACTGTTGGTTCTTTTAGGGAGTGGAGCTGAGATAATACAGAGGAACTGTTTGTACACTGGTGCAGTTTGTCCTGCAGATGGGGTCAGAGAGTCCAGCAGAGAATCTCATTTTAATAAAGCTGTGTGATAAGAAGTCTGTGATTTCCCTTTGACTCATGTGATTGATGAGTCTGGAAACTTAGTAATAATAATAAGAAATTTAATTTATAATGCACTTTACATTTGAAAACAAATCTCAAAGTGCTACCAATAAAAACATCAACAATAGAAATACATCGTATTAAGAAAACACTTTTAAAAACATGGTATTACCATTGGTAATAATAAGATTTTGTTGTTTACAGTAGATGTGAATATTTAATGGTAGTACAGCCCCAAATTAACTGACAAGAGTGAACCAAATGTGGTTGCAAAATGTCTTCAATATATGAAGGGATAAAATGCATTAAAACTTTTCTCTCTTTTTTTTTTTACTGGATGTTTTGCAGTTTAAATAAGAGTATCATTTGAGGGTGACCTCTCTTTTCTTTTGTCTCTGTAATACTGTTTAACATGAGAGTAAACTATGCATGTGCAACTTTTCTATGGCTTAAGATTTGTAGTATCTGAAAATTCTGCCCAATAAAAGGCAGTTATTTTCTGGTTCAGCTGCAATTTTACATTACAAGTTAGAATTTTTTGGAGACAGCAAGATGCTTCAAAACAGACTCCTTCAATTTCTGTATACTTTGAACTGTAAATTTGATTTTGAATGGGATACTTTTGAAAAAAAATAATCTCCCCACCTAAAATGGAAATTTTCCTGTTTAGGGATCAATAAAGTTTATCTGACCTGTGTGTATAAGATCCACTGACACTGCATGTCAGGAAGAAAACCAGGTTATAAAGTCCAAAGAACTCTCTGTAAACCTGTAATAAAAGTGTGGTGAGGCACTGGTGAAGGCAGTAGTACAAAACCATTTCTAAAGCTTTGAGAGAGACAACAGTGGCCACAATCATAGAGTTGTCTGCCAAACTGAGCAACCAAGCAGAACAGTTCTTTGTCAGGAAGGTGATTGGGGACTTAACTGTAGCTCTAATAGATCTTCCAAAGCTCTCTACAGAGATGAAAAAATCTCAGTGGCATTTTATCAATCAATCTTTTATGACAGAGCAGCTCGACAAAAGCCAGTTTGGATAAAAGGCATGATAGCCCACATGGCACTGCAAGGACTCCTAGAGTATTAGAGGAATCTGATCTGATGAGACAAAAGTGAAGTTGTTTGACCAGAATTTTTTAGCACTGTGTCTGGTGAGCACCAGTCTCTTCTCATCACCCACTAATGCAGTGAAGCCTAGTGGTTGCAGCATCACATTACTGATCTGTTTCTCAGGAACTGAGACAGGGAGGGTTGACTGAAGCTCGGATGCCTGCTGCAGAGTGCAGCAGCCTGAGATTCAGGCGATGACTTAATTTTCAGTATGATGGCGAACACTGATCACGCTAATACTGGAGTAGTTTCAAGACCAGTTGACCATTTGACTTTTTCATTTGTTTGGGGAGTTCCATTTCATTTTTTGTCCCTTCTTTGAACATGTACTGTGCATGGCCTTTACAAGTGTACGTAAGCTATTGTTCACAAGTGTATGTAGTTGCACTGATTATACCCAGTGGTGGAAAACAGTTTTCGGACACCCCATGCATTTGTGAAACATTGCATTAAGAATCCCTCTGAAGTGCACTCTTTAAGTGCATTGTCTTTTAGTACAATCACAGCCATAATACTAAACAAATCCTAAAAAAGCCATTAAAAACTGAAAATTGATTGGTTCCATAAATGTAAGAAATTTTGAGTATTGGGTCATTTTGGTAGAATTTAGTTTTGTTCGTTTTTCTTGTAAATAAGCAAAAAATATCATTTGTATTTGCGGCTGTCTAATGCAGCCACACACTGAAACACGAAAGATTTTTCCACAAATATTCATGATAATATTTGACATTGTGAATAATTTTAAGTGTGTCCAAAAACGTTTTTCCACCGCTGTATTTATTTTTCACCAAACAGTCAATACATTTCATTTGTTCAGGCTTGTTTATTGGAACAGCAGTTTGTTTGTTTGTTTTTTAACCAAAACAGCAGGTGATTATTAACTTGATTTATGCAAACACAGGCCAGCTTATGCAATCACATGATTTCCTGGAACAGAGATGGTACTTCAGTCAGCCTAGTGTGAGTCATAAAACCTGTTTATTGCAATTACACAGTGCATAATGTAGAAGACAAAAGTTCTGAAGTTATTCCATTTACAGATTTCTGCTTGCATGATAAATCTGTGGCATGTTCACTGATACATTTTCAAGGCACTATCGGGGTCTGACTACTAATACTTTGTGATCATTCCCTGTTGCTTGTAAACCTGAAAACAGCTAATAGTTATATGATTGCACTCACTTCAAGTTTAAACTAGATATCTTAATGAGACAGTTAAACAAATGCATGAATAATGTTGTGATTATTAAGAAGTAGTCTAGTGATCTAAGGCAGTATCTTTTTTTCTCAGTGCATGGCAGTGTCATTTGAATGTAATCAAATATTCAGGATAAGCCTGACTGTCATGGAAAATAACAAACATGCTAGGGTTGACCATTTTGTCCACGACGCTGTCATATTTCTGAACGGAGACGGCTCCCTTGGATGGTGGCACGATCATGTTTTGTTGGCCAACGGTGAAATCCCCCGTCAGCACTCGGCAGAGGTACATGAACTTCTCCCCTTTTTGATTTGGCTTGGAGTAGGTGTCATGGGCAGAGTAATTGGCACTGACAGCAAAGTACGTGCCATTACCATAGCATGCAGCTGAAAATGAAACAGCAGCAGAGTCAGTGAGCTGATCGGTAACATATTTGACATTACTCTCATTTTATTACTTCTTTTCTGGCATCTCTCCACTATGAAGTCTCTGACAAAGGCAAAAAAAATTCCCAAAACTTCTCACCATTTTTTCCAGCGTAACTCCTGTTGAAGCCGAGCTCATTGATTGTAGTCACTGTGGTTTCACAGGTTCCATGGAAAAGACGTCTCTCATTGTTCTGATGACCATTTCTCACCTCCATGTCACGTTTCTTGATCTGAAGACTCTTCCATAGTGGAGGGTTCTGGATCCTCTCAATCTAAGAGAAGGGCAAAGTACACTTTGGTGCAATCTGCTATGAGTTTACCGTTTTCCCCCCAAAAAATCTAATTCTCACAATATGTTTTCTGCTCTTAACAAATATCTGCTGATGCCACGTAAAAAACATTTTATGTGAGAATGTTTAATGCTGGGCTGCATAGTGGCTTGGTGGTTAGCACTTTGCCTTGCAGCTAGAAGATGCCTGGTTCGTGTCCAGCCTTCCTGGGATCTTTCTGCATGGAGTTTGCGTGTTCTCCATGTGCATGTGTGAGTTTTCTCCAGGCACTCCGGCTTCCTCCCACAGTCCAAAACATGCTCAAATTAATTGGTAACTCTAAATTGTCTGTAGGTGTGAATGTGAGTGTGATTATTTGTCTCTATGTGTAGCCCTGTGATAGACTGGTGACCTGTCCAGCGTGTCCCCTGCCTTTGCCCCAAGTCAGCCGGGATAGACTCCAACCCCCCTGTGACCCGAGTGAGGATTAAGCGGTATATAGATAATGGATGGATGGATGTTTAATGCTACCTTAGTAACTGCTCGATTGCAGGAAGCTTTGAACAGATTGAGGATTTCAGTGTGCTCTGATGTCCCAGCATTGATGGTGACAGCCAGACTTGTGGTGTTAGCCGGCATGATAGCCCAGTGCTCAGGCACGTCTTCATCTAGTGGCAAAACAGACAAATTTCATGTCAATGTGATTGGCATTACGTTGGGACTTAGAAAATCTGTGACAGATGCCAGACCTGTAGCAAAAGCAGTAAGTCAACTCAGCTAAAAACTAGAAACAGATTTGTGGTCTGTTTGAGAGGACTTAGAAACAGAATGAGAGGTAACTCATTTATCTGTGAAATACCTTTTAGTTTGTCAATCCGCTTTATCTGCAGGGCATTTCCTTTGCTGTCAGTGGCTGGTCCATTTGGAATGGTGACAGTGTAGTCTTGACCGTTGACTTTGACTTTGACATTTTGTAGATTCTTTTCCAGTGCTTGTTCAAGCTCAAAGTTGGTCTTTGCATCGAAGCTCTGAAACTGAAGCCCCTGCTGCTGGTACTGCCACTCTGCCACTGTGCCAGCCAGCTCCACCTTCCTCTTCATGTCCTCGTCATCTCTCACCTTCCTCAGCATCTTATGGATCTCATTGCTGGCTTTGAGCACATCCTTGGTGAGGCCTTCAATTGTGAGTGAGGCTTGGGTTTTCTTGCTTTCAGTTTTTATGCAGACGCCCATGGTCTTTTGTATCTCAACAATGTGCTGGTGGTCTGCATCAGAGAAGCAAAGGATGGTGTTGTCTGAAATGGGGAGGATGTGTTGTTCTTTGGATATCAGGTCGTTGATCCACTGCTTGGCTGAGTCTATATCAGCTTGTGTGCCACCACAGATGTGAAAGCAGGCAGGGTCCACTTTCAGACTTTCAATGACAAAATCTCCCTCTTTTTGTGGCTTGTCAGTACTTTCACTAACAAATATTGCTGAAAGAACAAATTGCAAGACCTAGGTTAGAATCAAATACTCAAAATTGCATATAGCTGTGAAAACCCAAATTATTTTTTTCTGCATTTACATTTGATTTTGGAGCCAATGTTGAACCAGAAATTTCCTTTGTCCTTAGGGTCAGTCAGAGGTGTTGCAGACTGTGGGTCAGCAGTTTCTCTGTCTTGCATACTGTTGTAGAATTCTTTGAGCATAGGTGGCTGGAAAATAACTATCCGGACTGTTGTGAGGGTACTGGAGGTGTTTTGGCTCAACACATCAATCACTGCATCCAACATGGCATCTGCCACTTGCCTTGCCTGTACGTTGCCTTGACCTAAAGAGACACAGCATTAAAACTGATATTAAATTTGTTTCACGGAAAGAAGGAACTCTTAAGACAATTTAGCAATAATTTCAATCCAAAATGCAATTTAAACATTGAAATTGCCATAAACAGAATTGCAGAGTTTTATTTATGCATGTAACACTGTCAGCTAAATAATATTTGAGGATACATGTCAATATATTCAACAAAATACAATACTGAAATCTGCTGATACAGCTCACCTGTGCCAATGGCAGGAAATGACACAGAAGTGTAGTTTTTCACACACGCTTGGAGCGCATCTTTCACAACCTTGTTGATTTTAACTGGGTCTGTCTGACCAACCAAGTGAAGGATCTTCTTACACTTCAGGTTACCCGGCTGTGTCATTATTATGCCTTTGTTGGCCTGCGAACCTGCGGGTATAGGCAGTAAATCTGAATGACTTTAAACCATGACAACCATGAATATGTGTATTTAAGCAACACTTCTTTTCTGGACAATCTTGCGACTACAGAAATGGGTTATTACTAATTCAGTATCCTTTCTATCATCAAGCAAGAAAACTGAGTTTGGTGTTTTCTCTTGGTTATACTGTCATAAAGTGAGTTATCTTACCAAGAGTTTGGCATTCTGCTTCAACAGCCTGACCAGCTGCATCCAGAATAGCCTTAGATACACCTAGAGGTGGAAAAATAAACCAATGCAAACAAATCCACAGTGTACAATTAATGTAGGAAATTCAAAGTGTAGGAGCAAAAAGATGATATATGATTAGGTTTATGAACAAAATGTTCAGTAACCTTGTTGTTTCTTTCAAACACATTCATGTTCATTAGCCAATTATTTCTGTTGGTGTTGCTGCAGCTTAATTCATACATACACTTGTGATAATTAAAACTGAGGTTTTATTGGCTCCAGGTTTGTACTTCTCTGTAATTTACTCACCACTGGAAGTCAAATTATTTTCTGCCACTCTTAAAAAAAATACATTTAGATAACTAAATTGATAATATATATGTGCGATTGAAAGTTGACTATGAAAATCTCTGGCTGGTGGGAGCCTTTGGATGAATTAAATTTTAATTATTTTGCATGACTGAAATATTCCAGTTAATGTTATTACTTACCTGACTTGAGAGAAAAATCCTCATTGGAGGAGTTGACAACAACATCAGTGGTCTCCTTGGTTATGTCTCCCGTGACTACCTGTACAGTCACACTTCCCATTTTAGTCTCATGCATTCCTGAGCTTGAGGCAACTTTAGAGAAGGGGCCCCCTGGCAGTGGACATAAACAGAGTTTACAGGAAAAAAATGCCAAAATTACAACTGTAAATATACAGCTTCATTAAGATTTGCCCGCTGTATTATAATATCAAATTTAAAAAATGTTGGGTATATGAATACACTAATTAATGTGCTTCATTCCATAAAAGCATTTGCTACATTACACCTTAACTACACATAAACATGTGGACATAAAACAGCGTTGCCTACCTGGACTTTGTGATGAACTGGTAGACGGTAAACCAGTGGAGGAATTGGGGAACTTCTTCTTGAACTCATCACTGAAAGCCTACAAACAGAATTAGAGAACTCTTCAACCAAAACATATCAATTACTCAAAAGCAGAAGTCCAAGAAAAGATCGTAAAAAGTGTTGCTGTGGTGGGTTACGAAGCTCATTATCCTGTAGAGCTGAGTGTGATAGTCCATCAAAGCTTGTTATCTTTGCTTACCTGGATGGTCTGTGAATCTTTGGGGTAAAGGACAATGACAACCTTCTTCAGGTGCTTGGGTTGTTTTTTACTGCTGAATGCTAAAATTTCATCCAACATCAAAGAAACCACAAGGTTTTTTGGGAAACCCAGGTTTCCAGTGCCAATGGCAGGGAAAGATATGGAGGTCAGCCCAGTATCCTCTGCCTTGTCCAAGCAATCCTTGAAGATTCCAGTTAAGGTCTAAAAGACACAGCAAAATATTAATACTGCTACTACTCATATCTAACAATACTGCATATATGGAACTACTGTATATTGAAAGTTAATGATGTGACATGCAGAAAATAGCTGAAAGTCATTTACACAAATTGGGTTTACACAGAAAACAGAACTTAAACAATTTAGATCTTAAGTACATTGCTTAAGACGTGTTTTAAATTATCATCAACTTTATGTTGCAGAGGTCATTTACTTTACACGACGTAACACTCTACCTTTTCAGCAGTGCCACTGCCATTGTCCCAGTGAGGTGAAACTACATGAAAAACTTGCTTGCTCTTCAGTTTGCAGCCGTCAGTGACAATGACTTCGCCAAAAGTTCCATTGGCTTTGCTTGCTTTAACCAACTGCTGAAGTTTGGATCCAGCCACACCCAGGATGGCATTTGAAACTGCCCCTCTGTTGAGTGCAAGATCTTCAAATACAGTATTCACGATCACCGCCGTCTGAAAATGTATTCACACGTTTTATACAACAGAAAAGTCAAGCCTCAGTACAACAGGAATCAGTCAGTAACATCAGTCAAGCCCCATACAGTCATTCAGTGAGAGTAATACTTTATAGCAAGAGCACAGGAAAAATATTTATGACTATAAACTGCAATAGTCTTTATTCTTATCTTCAGAATATTTCACTCTATTTGCTTTCAATGAAGTATGACAAAAAAATGTTAATTACCGTGGCAGCCTCTATGTGTCCTGTTGTAAGTCTGATGTCCAAGCCCTCCTTGGTTTGTACATGACACAAGCAGGTGTCAGCAGACTTCATAAGTGTAGACTTAGCAGATTTGATGGGAAGAGTTTGTTGAGAATGACTGACACCATTATTTCCAAACTCTTGTCTGACAGCAGCCTCCATAGCCTGGACAGCACTGTCGTCGTTGTTCACTAGATGGATTCTCTTCAAGTTGATATCATCATAATTCTCATCACAGTATTCCTTAACTGCTTTGACAATGGTGATTGCACACAGATTGAGGGGAAAGCCTTGACTTTTGCTGATGGCAGGTAGAGCAACAGAGTCGCAGCCGTTCATTTCAGCAAGTTCTAAGCTTCCTTTAACAGCTCTTTTTAACTGCGCCGCAGACTTTTGGGGTTTAGTTGCATCAAAATGTGGTCCCACTGCGTGAATGATATGTTTGCAACAAAGCTGCCCTCCAGCACCAGTTATGACAGAGTCGCCAAGCTTGAGTTGTCCCTTCGAGCTAATTAGTTTGTTACATTCATCCTGCAACTGAGGGCCAGCAGCATGCAAAAGGGCTGCCGCAAGGCCTCCATCATGTTTCAAGGTCTGATTAGAAGCATTGACAACTGCATGCACAGGGTAACTGCACATGTCAGCCTTGCAAACAGCTATTTCTACTCCATCTGTTGTCTGAACTTGGTAAACTGGCTGTGGTTTTTGTCTCAGGGATGAGTGATCCTGTCCACTACCAGTCTCGTCAACCAGCTGGACCAGGCAACGAGTTTCATTTTTGAGGGAGGAAACATACATAGCTTCTTTATCCTGGAAGAACTTTTTCACTCCAGGTTTAGAGACTTTTAAAGTGTCAAAGAACACATTAGACACTAAGTCTTCAACGAATGTCTTGCAGTCCACCACATCAACTCTTGAACCGTTCAGACAGATGGCACCCTTTCTGTATGACACCACCACCCTGTCTTCCAATGTCTTCAACTGCGATATGTTGAAATCTCTAATGTACTCTATGATGGCATTGGGCTCGACCTCAACAGTGTCTTCAACTAGAGCATTCTCCATTAAGAATTTGTCAAGTTCAAAGCTCACTTTGCTGACACTATCCTTTGGGCCAGACACCACAACTTGCTGACCAGTTGTGTGGATTCCAGTTCTTGGGTACGAGTCACTGTTGTCATTCTCTAACTTACTGACCAGGCACTGCCACTCTGGCTTCTCTAGGACATTAGTGTCTTCAACATCAATGTAGTCAGATATCAGCAGCCGTCCCAGATGGTCTTCAGCATCCTCTAGGTCTGTGTCAGAAACAGCAACGAGCTGCACCCTGTTTGCACTGATCTCAAATGCTGCATTTATTCCTTTAGATGTGAGGAGAGCATCTGTCAGCTCCTCTTGTTGTTCATTCCTCAGCAAGTCAAGCACATTCTTATCAAGCTCTAAATTTTGCCGTTTCAATGCAAACATTGCATCAAATATAGCTTTGCTTGCTGCATTAAGCTCATCCCTTAAGCCAGTTACTTTCAAATCTGAACTCTCTTCTCCAAATGACATTTTGAGTTCTGGGTACACACATAGAAGCTTGTCCTTGAGACCATCTTGACATAGGATGTGGAACATAGATGGTGGCACTTTGATCTCTTGTGTTACACTCAATTTCTCCCTCTGCGCCCTTTTCACAATATTGTTAATGACTTCAGAAATAGCTTTCTCAAGTCTGTTGACAATACTCACAGGACCACCCACTGATAGGACACCATTGGCTTTATCAGTCACTACAACCACATCTTCCTTCATAAGCATCTCTCTGATCTTCTCTTCAGATGCTTCCATTACATTTGACTCTGGATGGAAGCTCAGTGATTTGAATTTTGACATAGCTTCTGCAAAGCCTGACCTCACAGTATCCCTCCACTCTTTGATAAGGACTTTGGACTCCTTTTGCTGTAGTAGTGAAGGAACAGGTCTCAAGCACACATTAGTCTGGTTGATGTTTACGTTGCAGAAGTGTTTTGCCAAGTCACTACGAATATTTTCTGCTGCTGACTGATTGTCACTAAGGTATCTCCAGACAGCACCGTCGATGGGTTCAGAGAGGGCAGCAGGAAGTTTTAGTGAAGGCTCGTCTTTGCCATAGAGGACTATTCCCAAAGATTTATAATAAGGATAAACTCTGACTTCTTGCTGCTTGATGCAATGCTTCATCTTCAGAATTTTGGTAACAGCTACAAGAAGAAAAAAAATAGAAAATCAACTGTCACACTGTCAAGAATTCATGCAATGGTTGTAATCACTATCACTGTATATTACTGGCATTCACAAAAGAACATCAAAAGTGTAGTTTGACTGAACTAACCTTTGTGGTCTTTAAATGTGATAACAGCAGACTGTTCCCCTTCACTGAGCATGACATTTTCCACATCCACACCTTTACTCTCAAAATAGAGGCGGAGCATTTCTTCCCTAAAATTTCCAAAGTCCTCAACAACTACTTCCTCTGTTAGTTCGAGTGGTCGGACTGTTAATCCTCTATTTTTGAACGTCCTGTTTTGAGGGCATCTTGTCACAAAGTCAGTGTTTTCTGTGAAACAGGGATAAAAAGTTAAGGAATATAGCAGTGTGCCTTTAACATGTATTGCTGATTTAGTTATAAGTACACCAATTTGTCAGCTTCTACTATGAGTGCAATCTGTGATTTACTGAATTACTAGATGTACACTCTGTCATAAACATCTGGCATGTGTGTTTTCTGCTGACTAACAGCAGAAATGTCATACTGAATAACAGTATTCAATGTGAGGTGACCTCTGTGTTGTTTAACAAGTGACTCCAATTCACCTTCGCACAGTGTCTTATTGCAATACGAAGGTGAAGCAGTACTACTGATTGTCTATCATTGGTTCACACAGATTCAACTTTTAGTTGTTATTTTTTTCCACTGAAAGTCACATTGCAGTATTTCTAAATGCTGAAAATCACAAGACATACCCTAAAGGTTATACAAGGGCATCTTTGGTTGTTTGTACAAGGAAAACTGTTGAAGTTAGGCTTTTATACCTATTACTGCACACATACACAAGGAAGCTTTTATACCTATTACTGCACACATACACAAGGGTGCACTAAATGGGTACCTTTTCCACTCTGGAAAGTCACCACAGCAGAGGATTTGTCACGAAAGACTTCCAAAACAAAGTTTTGGGAGTCAGATGGAGTCTCAGGATCTTTTGCAATGTTCTCTATTAGCATCTCCAAAAACTCCTGGTTTAACGTCTCTGGAATATTTCCTAAAACAGCCGAGGTGGAACACAGATCTTCATCAGCTGTGTCATCGTCTCTGCCTTTGGCCTCTGTCTCAGCTTTAGTTTCAGTCTGGTGTTCATCAGCACTCGACTGTTTGTTGGTCACAGCAGCATTCGCTGTTAATGAGACATGAAGGATAAATGAAAGAACATTCAATTATTACGCTAAAATCAATTATTGATAACTATCAATTATGGATAAAAATCACTAAACATTTTAAATTTAGTTCAAAATGTTTTGCATTACTTTAGATTTATTTAGGTTGCATCCTCTAAAACAGTGGTTCTCAACCCTGTTCCTCAGGACCCCATGTCCAGCATGTTTTAGATGCTTCCCTGCTCCAACACACCTGATTCAAATGATCAGCTCGTCATCAGGCTTCTGCAGAGGCTTGATGACGAGCTGATCATTTGAATCAGGTGTGTTGGAGCAGGAAGCATCTAAAACATGCAGGACATGGGGTCCTGAGGAACAGGGTTGAGAACCACTGCTCTAAAACACTGGCCCAAGCCCAAAAAATATGCAAATCAAGTTTTTAAAAATGTAATATATATGATACTGTGGTCAAGCCAGTGTTAATTTTACACACTCTTTGTTTCCTTTTTGCCACCTTTTAAGTGCAGTAGTGAAGCTGTTGCTTTGTGATGTTGATAATACTACATAATTAACTGCATCTATGTTATTTTCTGAAAATACATGTAGTCTATCCTAAACAAGGCTGCAAGTCTTCATGCATTTACTTAGTTATTATTTAAGAGTCTACATGCATCCAGTCAACACTGATTTGGAGAAGGGAGGAGTGATTTAACAGCCATTTCAGACATTTGACCACAGTGACTTCAGGCAAGCCAGACATTACAAGGCTGTGAAATTGATTTTCATGTTTTGTTATACATGACACTTAACTTGCTAAACAAACAGACTGCAAAAATGGAAAGAAAAGTGGAGACAGAGAGAGAGAAAAGGAAGACAAATGAGGCACATGTGGAGAGAGGTGAACCTTAAACTTAATCCTTATGTAAAAAAATACTTTGGCACTAGTTGACCCTGTTCAAATTCAGTATCAAAGTAGAACAAACTCTCAAGTGTCTATAGTTAGAAACAACATGTAAAAACTAAAGAAACTGTTCCTGTTGAGTTCAGTGATTAACAGCAATACATTCTTGACAAGCTGTCTTTTGGAAAACTTAAAGCTTGAAGGCAAACAGATGGCCATCCAGTGCGTTGTCAGTACAATCCTGTGAAAGTGGTGCCTTCAAGTGTTTAGAGGAAATGAAAATCAGAGTTGTAAATTTCCATTTACTGCAGGGCAGGTGCTTTCCCTGTCAATCAAGTGGCAAATCAGTCCACCTCCTCCCCAACCAACGCAACAGCATAGCTACGACAAATACCTGAAAAATCATGATCTGATAAGGGTCATAAAGTGCCAATTGTAAGAAAAAACACACCTGGAGAGGAGGAGATTTCATTCTTCACCGTCACTTCCTGACCTTTCTCTCTCCCTAACACCCAGAACTTTCTTTACAACAATGAACTGAACAGTTTTAAATTCACAAAATAAGGAAATTAAGCATTACTGCAGTGATTATCTCAACATCTGGATTCAATCTATGATACCAGGTTGATCAGGACCAGTATCAAAGAACGCATCACATCTGGAGTGTTTGTGGAA
The DNA here is from genome assembly GCF_021347895.1 of Acanthochromis polyacanthus. Lineage (NCBI taxonomy): Eukaryota > Metazoa > Chordata > Actinopteri > Pomacentridae > Acanthochromis > Acanthochromis polyacanthus. Next base: position 105,598 of record NC_067126.1, on the reverse strand, counting down.
GATACACACACACACACACACACACACACACACACACACACACACACACACACACCACACACACACACACACACACACACACACACACACAACACACACACACACACACACACACAATATACAAACAACTACCTTCTCTCTGTCACTGCAATAAAATACACAGAGTCTTATTCCAAACATATACTGTATACAGATCTCTTAAGTCTTACTTTACTTGATAATGATAATATATGATTGTGGTCTTAGTTATATTAGAAATTTACTTTCATGTATCCTGAAATTCCACAGTTTGTATTCCTTTTTACACTTTTATATTATCTCAGGAACTGTAAGAGATAAACATTTTATGTTGGAAACTGTATTAATCACTTTCTCAGTTGTTTTCAGATCTGTGATTATCTTAGATATTTAACAATTGGATGGGTACGTTTAAGACTCGAACCAAAGTAAGTTGGAAAGGTATTTGGGTTTTGATCTCTCGTGGACAGTGAAGCTCAACACTACCCCTTGGGAGGAACACATCCACGACTGGTTAGATGCTGACCTGAATTTGGTCCAAAATTTTCAGTATTAAAGAAAATTGCTGGAATGCAACAGGTCCTCTTTTATGATGACTAAAACTTAAAACTTGACTTTAAACAAAGGTTTAAAACTGTGTTCTTTTGATGGCTTTAAAAACATATGGCTTAAACTAGGGCTTGTTTACTTGAGTATTTTCCACATTTTTTTTCATATAATTATTCAGGATTCTTTCCTACAATTTAAGCTAGACTTTGTTTTTCAATGTTTTACTGAAAGTTAAACTTCTTAAGTTAACTTTAATAATGCAACAGTGCACTCTTCATAGTTTTACTTTGGCACACTTTCGCAACACAAATTTGCAAAAGTGCCTCTTAGTCTCTGTGTTCCTGAACCAACTCATCCAGCAGTTCATCACAGCTTCACATACTGCAGCGTCCTCCTCTCCCTCCTACAAAGCCTACGCAAGTATCATTTTTCTTTTCCTAAACAGGTGAATTTCCAAATTACAATTGGTTTTCCAATTCCAGAGTGATTCTAAATTCATCAGCTTTCTACCAACTGCTTCCAGTGACGATCACTGGTAGTTAATTTATCTGCATTTATTCATTCATTTATTCACTGTCTGTTGTTAATGTGTCATTGTTGTTTATTGTTTATTTGTAGGATTAGTAAATAAATATTTATGTATAATTAACATCAGTTCTACCATGTATTTCTTTGTTTGGGGAACTGGAGGTCAATGAATCAGAGTGCATGCCTTTTGATTATGAGACTATTCAACACAAGTAAATTGGATAAATGTACGATAATTCAACCTGAAATATTTTTGATAAAGGTGTCTTAATGGCTTAAATTTAATATCTGAGTAGTGTCCCCGGTAATGAGAGCAATTTTAACCACAAAGTGTAGTTTCTACAATTATATAGGCTATATATTAGCAATATTTTTGCTACATATAAACATATTTTTACATGTGAGCTATTTCCGCTACAGGTACATGATTAAATAAAAGGAGGAAAACACATTTCTATCTGGGACAATGAACACATCCCCGTTTCAGCTTGATTGGAGTTGGAATTATGGTCCACAATGTTTAAATTATCACAGAAAGGCACTGTTTTTTGCATATTATATGCAGCTATAGTGAACAAATTATTCATGTTAATAACTTCAACAAACTTTTTGTAAAACTTTAATTTTGTATTTTGCAAAATACAAAGTTACAGTTTACGGTATGCTTTATAAATCTTTAAAAGAAATCTAACAATGGATTAACCTATTTCTGCTTCAGGGAGGCTAACATTTGTATTTTTAGTTACCACTAATTGACTTCCTTGCACATGTATGGTAAATTATATAATGTGAGAAGATCTCTGTGTATACGTGTATGTGTGTTGTGTGTGTTTGAGATTGCAAATTTGTATTAAACAATTCATATTTGTGACAGACAAACCTTTGGTGCAAGCAGAGTGTAGTTTGCACATTTGTTTTACTCACATTTCTTGTTGGCTTTATCAGAAGGAGGTTCCTGCATAGAATAATAAAAAATATATTTTAATCACTTTTGTTTTTGGTTCCACTGACATCTTGTGTATTGCCAACACCCAATTTTGAAGCTGGTTTGAAGGAAGTGAAACAACACCGTGTCAAGATAACAAAAGCCAATACTGCTCATCAAGTACTTTGTGTTGTGGTTCAGACTTTGGTTTGTGCACACAGCAGGAACTGAGTGGAGAAATCTAAGTATACAGCACCGCCTTGAGTTTATGATGACTCACATGACTTCCAGTAAAATGCAGTGCAGGGCCAGAGATCAGTTTGTTTTAAAACATACTGATCTCTGTTTGAAAATAACTCAAGTCTAAGTTAGGAATTCAAGCGTCCCCATGTAAATCACAACGACTTGAATATAGTGTAATTTTGTTGTAAGACAGACAGTTAATCTTGCAGAACAGAGTGAAACTATGGCAGGTTTTACTTCCTCTGAACCTCCACACAGTAGGTCTTAAAGCACTGGCACATCTTATTGACGCCCAAGTAGAGTCCCACAAATAATCTGTTCATTACCTTGAAATCAAAACTTGACGTCAAAGATAACACAGTTGTTGCTGACAAGTTCTGCTACATCTGACTGTTTTTTTGCCTTATTTTAGTGACTTTTTCGTGCACATTACCTGTGTGGGTTTCTCCTCTGGGGGTAAACGAACTGTCATCTTCAAAACCCCTGTATCCAAACGGATCTGATGGGCTTCTTTCCCCAAACATTTCGCTGGTCTGAGAGGAAAACATGAAAGCACTGTGAGTAAGGAAGTCGACTGACTATAAAGCGGGTAATGTTTTTGTATGTTTGTTTCGAAAATGACAAATAAAATCACTCAATAAAACGAACTTTACTTTAAAAAAAAAAAAAAAAAAGCTCTTCGAAAGTGTGCAAAGTGCAGAAAGTAGTTTTTTCAGTCCAGACTCACCCTCCTCTCTGCGGAAGCGGAGCAGGCGCCGTCCTGCTGCCGTTTTCATAGTCAACCTCACAGTCTCCACCGCGAGCTTTCTTACTTTGGAAGTATTTCACTAATTTAATTCTTAATTTCGGTATGTTGTTGTCTTCGAGCTCGGACGAGCACAGGATAACAATATGCGTCAGCCATGGTCGCTGGCCGGGCACCGTCTGCCTGAAGTTACTTTCACTTTTGTTTCCTAGGAAATGAGACGTTGTTCTGTTACTCCTATCGCCCTATAGTCAGGACTGGTTGGCTCAGGCTGGGCTGCTGCTAAAGGCAGGTCATATTTTCAGAAGTCGTATGACAAAAAATTAAGTTAGAGTTGGCTTGCATCCCGAGAGGGCAGTTTTGAGCAGGTCCGCACCCTTACTTTCATTCTTCGCTTTCTGCTTACCTTCGGGACTTTCCAGGCGTAGATACGTCGTGAGTATCTAATTTCTGCATAAAACCTACCTCTTCGTTGTTTAAAACTGAAAGTATGCTTTATTTGAACTGAATATTAGCGTTAACATTAACGTAAATAAGGTTTTGTCATGAATAAGTAGCATTCAGCGACTTGTGTTGTCTCGCGACATTGTGCGTCAGCGTGTTTGTCTGAGGTTTTAGAAGAAAAAATGGGGGCGAACTTGGAAGTCACAAAAATGTCAACTAAATTATGCATTTGCAGACTTATACTCATTTTAATGGGGTTTAGAATAATGCAGCCCTAAAAGCAAAATGCGTAGTTATTGTAAGCATGTATGCAGGGACTGTGCAAATTCGGTCAATGTATATGGCACCCAGTTAGTGAACTGCAGGAAAACCTATGTGATATATGATTATGAGTAGATTTGTTTTTTCTCTTCTGTGTAGGTTTTCCAAACTTTGCATTTGACAAAAAGTAAAGTGAATGACTTTTGCATTCACAACCAAACCCACATTTGCACATTAGTCAGTCTATTCCATGTAATTTGGGGCAGGAACACATCCTGGTTGTGTTCTGTGCGGGTGATGATTACTGATTGGCGTCATTACCTTCACATTCAGTGTCACTGTCTCCATCTACTGGAGGAAGGACAACAGCAACGTGTAAGACGTTTTAATTTATTTGTATAGATATATAATTAAGCATTAAAAGTCAAGAAAAATAGATTGAACAATCTAAGAGAAAGCTGCAGTAAACAATAGGGTTTTCAGTCCTAATCTTTAAAGAGCTGACAGTTTGAGCAGACCTCAGGTGTTCAGGAAGTTTGTTCCACAGGTGAGGGGCATAATAGCTGCTGGCTGGCTGAATGCTGCTTCACTGTTTTTGGTTCTGGTTCTGGGAACACACAGTAAACCTGTCCCTGATGACCTGAGGGCTCTGGATGCTTCATAGGGAGCTGATAAGTCCAGGATGTATTCTGATTCAAGACCATTCAGTGCTTTGTAGACCAGGAGTTAGATTTTGAACTCTATCCTTTGACTAACAGGAATCCAGTGTAGTGATTTGAGGACCGGTGTAATTTGGACCAGTTTCCTGGTGTTAGGTAGGACCAGAGCCTTAGAGATAGTAAGAGTTGCGACACTCATGCTCTCGCAGCGGGGCGGTCACGTGGTTCATGTAAGCCTGAATAGTTCCAAACAGGCAGCGCTGTCATTTCCTTCTATGGGACTGAGAGCGGCGATTTCACGGTAAAAAAGGAATAAAATCACACCTCCAAGTTCTTGTTTGATTATTAATTCATTGGAGTATGTATGTAAATGTCAGTTTTAATTTTGAGTCGTAAGGTGACATATTTAAAGACATTTTGGGGTTTTGGAGTTTGGAATGTTTTCACATTCGTGTTAGCATGGAA
>NC_067126.1:72474-100661 GCF_021347895.1 Acanthochromis polyacanthus | reverse complement strand
AATCCCTATGCATATGTGATGTAGTGATGCACTTCTCAAGTGTGGAATGACAAAGCAAGGGCAAAGAGTACTTTTTAAAAGGCTCGAAGTTAAAAGGAAGGAATGAGAAGAGACGGAGATGAAGGTGGAGGTTAAGCAGGTGAAACATACGCTCGGAGAGATGAGCACTTAGTCTGGCATGCACACTCGATGTATACAAACACACGTGCACAGACATAAAAAAGGAGGTTAAACTTTCTATTTCTTTCCATTTATATCAGCCTACCCCCTGTCTGACCCTCATTACCTATTTATAACATGGAGCATATGGAGTTGGTACAAGAGTCAGGCAGGTTAGAGAGAAAAAGAGCAGGAGACGATAGTAATGGTGGTCATGGAGGGATGTGGAGAGTTAGACCGTAGTGTAAGCGTTGACTTAGAAACAGCAGCCAGCTGGGGCGACATCAAACAGCACAGTTCAGTCTGATGCACCATCACAAACATATTGTCACTAGAAGCATCGGTAAGCAGCAGCAATTAGTGCTGCCATCCCTGTCTGCTGCAGGATGTTTTCACTCTGTCCACAGCAGCGTGAGGGTTTGTATGTATGCATTTGTCTGCATGTACATGTCCTGGGGTCCATTTGAAACACTGAAAGACGTCACAGTCCTCTAGTCGAGTGTATCTGTGTGTGACTCGATTGTCTCTGAGCCCAAAGAGACAAAATACCCAGATAAAGCTGATGCAACATACAGTATGTGACTATCATACCAAAAATGAAGAGTATTGGTAGGCGAGTGAAAGAAAGCATTAAAGAGAGACACTTTGAGACACAAAGTAGAAAAGTTCAGTCGCAAAACACAATATCAGTAATGCATGTGAATGGATTTAGAAGACACGAGGATCCATTAGTAGCAGGATACAGATCCTGATTATAATGATAAAATATTCAAGACAACAAGGCCAGACAGTAAAATATTCTACAGTGGCAATGTAGTAACTTGACCCCAATCCAAATGAGCATGTGTTTTAACCTGCTGCAGACCACAATGAAGGCTAAACACCCCAAAACAAGAACAAGGTAAAGATGGTTGAGGCACAGACCGGGCCGAGCACCACCTGGTAAATACCAAGTCTCTGCTGATGCTTGTGTGTCATAGACTTTAGCGCTAGTTTTCTGCAAACCTCAAGTAATTCAGACACTTTCTGTGATCTTAATGTTGTGCAAATCTGCCGTGTCCATAATTTGTGAAGTAGTTACTTCCACTGGAACTTACCAACCATATTTCACCAAACATGGAGCTCCTTTGATAGTAGTATTCCTATGCAAATCGACATCTCTCTGATTTGGGGTTTTCTTTTCTCTCATTTTTTTGTTAGCAAGGTAAGGTTTGGTTTGTTCGCGTCTTTCTTCTGTCTCCCTCCTGCTTCACAATTATGGAAACTGCCTTCAATTGCAAAGGAAGGTTTGGACAGAATTTTGGATCCAAACACAGGAGGCTCATGTCAGTAAACAGAAACTAGAATTCCACTCTGATGTGACTTTTCAACGCTAATATGCATCTTTCTACGAGCACGAGCATTTGCTGACTTATCTGAGGGCATTGTCTATAGCTCATAGTGAAACTGGTGGCATATAAACACTAAACACTAAAATAAAAACCTTCCAAATATGGATGGTGTGTGAAAGACATCCGTGACAAAGTTTATCTGTCAGTGACAGGATCTAGCTGCTTGCTGTTGTAGACGTTGTTTGCATTTTCAGTCAAACGTCTGCATATGATTTACAGATGTTCATGATTTTTCCAAGTCAAAATGTATAAACACTGTAATGTCATAAACATGGAGCCATCAACAAGTTGAGCAGCCTGATCAAACTGTGATGAAACACAAATTCACACATTTTTGTTCAATGTCGATGCGTTGCTTTCAAACGGCATTTTTGAAATTTATTAACAGTCTGAAGAAAGAACATCTAATCCCTTAATTGTCACAAGGATTCCACAGTAAAAATGTTACACCCCAGAAAATAAGTAAATTGCTAAAGAGAACCACGCTTCTTTACAAAAACCAGAAGCTTCCACGCAGCAGACATTCCTGTCCACAGGAACAGAGATGTTGTGTCGCTGAGGTCTTTGGTACTAAACAACACAAGTCTTCTTCAAGTTATGTCCATTTAATTCTTCTTACTTGAAATAAAAGTGTAAAAACTGTATTACTAGAAGCACATTCTTGTCTCAAGTTGTCACTCTCTGCAAGTCAGTGTCACTTCCTCACCGCTCTCTCTCACTTACACTTTCTTAGGCTCCATGTCAACAAGATGATTCGCATTGGTGCTTTTATCCTTCCCACTTAACTCACCCGTTCTTTCTTAAAACACACACACACACACACACACACACACACACACACCACACACACACACAGAGCTAGATTCCCTTGAAGTGTAAAGGCTGGTGGAAAGCGAAGGAGCTCTTAAAACTGATTAGAGGGGGGAAGGCCCACTGCAAATGATGAGATACACTCAATTAAACAGGATGGGCTTCTACTGTGCCCAAGGGAGCCGTGCTAAACCAGTAGGAAGAGAAACCCATGAGGGAGAAAAGATTTGTATTATGTGTAGGATGTGTGTGGATGAGTGTTTGTGTGCGCGAGACAAATGAGTGTCACGGAGTTGACGGATACATCTGGATGTTTGGCAGCTGGTGTATGTATGTGTGTTCAGGATGAGCTGCTGCCCCCCCGGAGACAGCGGATGCGATCATATGTTGATGACGCATCTTGATAGGTGTGATAAATGCTCCAACACGTCTGTGTCAAAGCGAAGGGTGATAATGTGTAATTTCTTGGAAGGGCCCCTCAGGGACAGATGTTGTGATATTCATAGTAAATGGGAAATGGATGGACAACGTGAGAGAGAGAAAGAGATGGAGGATCGCGGGGGAACTGGGAATACAGGCAGATAAAAACAAATAGAGACGATTAGTCAAACAGACAAACACTTATACTGCGCTGATGACTGGCCAATCTGCATGGCAGAGTGGATGCACACGTACTGAATATTTATGTGAAGATGTCATGTCAATATGTGCAGCCTCAATACTGTCTTCCACTATGTGACATCCTGTTGAACTTTTGCAATCTTTACATATGCTTGAGATATTTCCTAAATACATGTTTTTGGTCCACAAAAAGAATACTTGATATGACTATGCTATTTTATGATATCATTAAGGGCTATAAAGAGAGTTCCAATTTGGAGTTTGACTGCATATTCTACTGAGATGCTTTGTGAAAGTAAGAATGGTTAGAAAAAACTGATCATATCTGCAGATTTTTCAAATATGCCAAAAACAGTTAGGGTTAATTCATCTCAAATCACCAGGGACCTTCTGCTCGACCATCTCTGATTTGCTTCAACCTAATTTCTAAAAATAAACTATGGATATTTAAATTGGTATCTGTAAAATTTTAGAATGTCATATCAAGTATTTTCTGAGACATTGGTGTTTTTAGTGTCCAGTGACCTCCTTTTAGCACATTAATCCACACACTGACATTTAAGGCTGTGTTTGAATGTAAATATCCTGATCTACTAAAGGTAAAGGAATAAAACCTGCACTGCTATTTCTCATCATGATTCAAAAGGTTTTTTTTCCATGAAAATGATCCCCTTTTCTCTTCCAATGCTGTAAAACCACCGTAGGTTAGTGTTCCTCAGGTTGCTGCTTCTTCAGCTGATAATTAAAAGGTAACAGGAATGGTAGAAATCAAGCTAAAATCTGAAAAACCAATAACACTTTTGTAAGAGAAATGCCCCAACGATTGCGAGAAAGACAAATCTGCCCTCCCATCTGACAACAAAAGACCCAGGAGACCTGTACTGATGGTGCATTGATCATGTGTTGGGTCTGTGTTGCAGCCAGTGGCACAGGGAACATTTCACTGGTAGAAGGTAGATTCAATTAAATACCAACAAATTCTGCAAGCAAGAATCATACCACCTGTGAAAAAGCTAAAGATGAAAAGAGGATGGCTTCTACAACAGGATAATGAGCCTAAACACACCTCGGACCCACAGTGTACAATCTCAAGAGGCACAAGCTGAAGGCTCTCAGTCCTCTGACCCACACATCACTGAAAATCTGTGGACAGACCTCAAAAGAGCAGTGCATGAAAGACATCCAAGAATCTCACAAAGCTAGAAACCTTTTGCAGGAGGAATGAGCAAAAAAATCTTCCAAACAATAATTGAAAGACTAGTATTCACAAGCTGTGATACTTGTCAAAGAAGTGTTACTAAGTACTGACTAAGTACAGACTGCAGGGTGCCTCAAACTCAGATTTTGTTATTTTGAAACTGTGAATAATGGAAATAGAAGAAGTAATACAGTTTAAAATATTCAAGAAATGTGGCATTTTTACATCAGCCTTTCGGAAAGCAGGTAATCTTTTTTCTTGCTTAGCTATGGAGACTAAATGAAATTTTAACCAGGGTTGACCCAACACTGTGTGCATGTAAATTATGTAACATTAGAGGTAACAACATCTGCTTCTTGAAATGTGGAAGTGTTCAGCTCATTATTTTGGTTTGCCAGTCTTGGAGAAATCCCAACAGGTATCAACAAAATCTCATTAAATCACATGTAGCTGCTTCCTGGTACAGGAGTTTATATAAAGCTATTGAAACTACCTCGCTAATACAAAGTAAGGGACTCGTAAAAAAAAGGCAAAATAAGGGAAATTAAAGACTTCTGGAATGAGTTAATGCACCAAAATAGAACTACAAGGCAGTGAATGTTCACCTGACTTTCAACATTACCTTCAAATTGAGCCCAATGAGACGCTTAGTTTTCTGTTCATGGATTTGAAAGGAGGTGATAGTTTGCCAAACTAAGGGGCCGTTTACACGAGTACCATCTTAACAGAAAACGCAAAAGTGGCGTCTTGTCATTTCACGTTTAGACGAGCGGTTTTGAAGGAAATCTGCGTATGTACGGTGACTCTATAGTGTGTGGAATTCGATTGGATATGCATGCCAGGCAGCTGGGTGGCGCTGTGATAAAACTCCGCCATGTCTACGCGCATGCGTACTATCTCCCTTTTCGGATCTCCACCGCGGTAAATGTTCATGAATGGAATCTGTACAGATTCTGTACGTTTGTTGGTACGACTCCTGTAGTGTACATAGAGCTGCCAGAGTTGCTTGAAGGTACGAAGGATGGAAATAATCACACATCTTTGTTTACGTCCTTGTACCGGCCGGCAAACCAAAGCACCGGCCTCGTATGTACGTATAATCGCGTACGCGACATGGTCAGATCTCGACAAAGTTTTGCGTTTTGCTGTTTAGACGGAAACGTAACGGCGGAGCGTTTTCTACTTTTCCACTCTGGAGGCCGGTTTCAAATTTTTGCGTTTTCAAGCCCCCAAAACGCCGTCCTCGTATAAACGATAGGGCGTTTTGTTTAAATATTTTGACGTTTTTACCTGCAAGCGTCCTCGTGTAAACGGCCCTTAAGATTTTAAGTTGATGACGACCCCAATTTGAGCTGATCTGCCCTCTAGTGGTAAAAATTCAGAGCTTTAATCAAAAGTAAAAACATCCTGCTCAGTAATACAATTAATTCTGTTTAACCGAGCTGATGCAAATGCACCTGATTGGCATTTTATGCTTTTTGCTCTTTCAAAAAAAAATGCATAAAAGCCACTTGACAGCTGCCTGAAAGCACAGAAGTATCAGGAGAGAGGCAGAATCGCACAGCATAGTGGGAGCGGCACATATCAGGTAAATAGCCCAGGTTTTCACACACATTTTCCAAAAGGATCAGAGGTGGTAAGTTTATTCTCTAGCCCTGGGAGCCAGTCTGTTTAAAATCTATTACAGCTTGCGTCCTGTGGAGACCCACCAGCAATGGGCCCACAGCCTATTTCTGGTTCCAGCCTGAGTGGAAGAAAGAGGTCAGCTCCCAGTGAAGCTGACTAGATAGGTCATACATTGTCTTTTCCAAGAACTTGTTGTTTCCCCCCCAGGCAGAAATCTCAGCTTTCAAATGGCTTTTATTGGTGACGTTTGTGATAATTCTGTAGCCAGCACACTGCTCTCTTTGTACTTTTGTACACTGTGACTTGGTCAACTGAAGACAGCTCTACTTAATGCCCCTATTATAAAAGATATTTCAAACGCGCTTGGTCTATCTCAAGGTAAACTTGCGAGACATTCTCAAGGTCATACAATGATAAAGAAAGGCTGACTGAGGTTAAAACTTCGCTAACAGGCAACAACTTGCTGGGGTTTAATCTTTGTGATGCTGTATGTACAAAAAGCAGCTAGACATATCAGTCAATAGAAAAAAAACACTTCTACAAACAATTCTTTATATTCTACTTGGGACTTTTACTTTTAAAAAAGGCAAGAGTGGAATCTTCAGCCAAGCGAATTAAAAAGGGAGGAAAAAGAGACTTAAAATGGAGATTATGTGGAAAACTACAGATGCTGTCTGAGGTACAAAAGCAACCACAGAGACGGACAGACGGCTGCTTGACGGTGAGCCAGACAAACAGACTGGAGGAGTTGAACCCCGCACCGGGAGGGGTTCAGCTACTCCACACAGAGAGAGGAAAGACATCTCCAGTAGCATGCTCTGATCGAGGTGGAAATGAGTAACCGGTGGAGCCTGTCAGAGCAGATGGCTGAGAATCCATTAGCTAATAGTGGAGGAGCCTCCCAGCCAAACTAATGACGCCCTCATTACTACGCTGCACGCGCTCCCGCCCAGCCAATGGACTCTGGCTGGGCCTTTGTCTGATGCACAGACACACAAACATGGATACAGATGTACACACACATTTAAATTAGTACATGCATGCATCTGCACAAATGTGTGCTGACATGATCATACACACACAAATCCCACATGTCCTCTTGCACACTTCAAGGAGGTCATGCAAACACACACACACACACACACACACACTTGTACTTCTATCTTAGTGAGGACATCCATAGGCGTAATGCATTTCCTAGAGCCTTACCCTAACCTTAACCATCACAACTGATCGCCTAAACTTAATCCTTACCCTAACTCTAACCAAACCTCAATTCATACCTGTTCTCTAAAAACAAGTCTTCACCCTCAAACATGGCTGTTTCAAAGTGAGGACCGGCCAAAATGTCCTCACTTTGTAAAAATGTCCTCACTTTGATAGTTAAATGCAGAAAATGGTCCTCACCATGTAGCAAGTACAAGAACACACACACACACACACACACACACACACACACACACACACACACACACACACATACACGTGTGACAAGCCAAGAGGGGACTGTCGTAGAAAACTGGTAACAGTGGCCCAGTGTTTCGAGATATTTTGTTGAAACAAAAATCATTTATAAAATTTTCTTTTAAGGTCTTTCTTCAGAATATAACTTCAAACATGCATTTTTTTATTTTTTTAAAAAACTGCCAAGAGGGGCCCATCAGCCATGCCTGACATCTACATATCAAAGAGTGGCCCTCCATAGCCTTCCGTGGAGCTGTAGGTGTTAACACAACAGTTCAGCCTGACTGACACCTACACATCAAAGAGTGGCCCTCCATTGCAGGCTCTGGAGGGCCCCTCTTTTATATGTAGATGTCGGTCAGGGCTGCAATGGAACTGTCTGTGCAATACACAAATTGATTGGTAGTAAGTCTACGTGTAACTTTAAAGTTTTAAATGTTTAAAAACCTCACCAAATATTGTGAAAGTCATTTGGTCTAAATAGTTTTTCTTCTAAATCCTTGATTTGTGTTGCTTAGTTACATGCACTGTGACATCACAAACAATTACTGAATTTTTTATATGTCCCACTCCATTGACATATATTCAGAAATACGGTTGAAATCTTTGTAAAGTAATATTTTTTTAATGTTTGAAACACTTCCTGACAACAAGCATGTCTTTATCATTTTATCTTAGGGGCGCTCACATTTTGCTGGGCTACTATGAAATTACTATGAAATGAGATAAGTGTGAATTTCAAACTGGACCTTTGTATTGCCTCTGTATTACTTCACTCTTGAAGGCAAAACCTTTAATTTGAGGCTCTGATTCAAAAACTTCTGCAACTACAGTTTATTGTGGTCTAATGAGCATCTTTATGGCATCCATTTTAGAGTAAATAATTCTTACGACAATGTCACAAAAAAGTTGTGAATTATTTTTTTCTCTAATCAGGACTACTGTAAATACTAAAATGATCTTCTATCTATGTATACACACTGGGGTGTTAATGTCGCTCTGTGCTATCTAAAAGGGCCCTCGTGTCGTTATAGACCATCTAAAAGAGGACCCCTATCATTCTGTACCACCAAAGTGTGGACCTTATTCTCTGTCAGCCGTAAAAACAATCATTTTTGTGAATAAAATTCTACTTTAATTGAAAATACATTAATTGAGGCAACTATGATATTATTTAGCATTACACTCACCTTCCTGCATTAATTAATATTTTTGAAAATAATTTTCAAGTGTTACATCTTCCTGTAGATTGTGTTCAAAACAAAGTGAATGAGGCTTATTTTATTTCCTGAGGCTTAATTAATTTTCCATTTTAGAGTAAATAATTATTACAACAATGTCACAAAAAAGTTGTAAATGATTCTTTCTCTAATCAGGACTATTGTAAATACTAAAATGATCTTCTATCTATGCATACACACTGGGGTGTTAATGTCGCTCTGTGCTATCTAAAAGGGCCCTCGTGTCGTTATAGACTATCTAAAAGAGGACCCCCATCATTCTGTACCACCAAAGTGTGGACCTTATTCTCTGTCAGCCATAAAAACAATCATTTTTGTGAATAAAATTCTACTTTAATTGAAAATAGATTAATTGAGGCAACTATGATATTATTTAGCATTACACTCACCTTCCTGCATTAATTAATATTTTTGAAAATAATTTTCAAGTGTTACATCTTCCTGTAGATTGTGTTCAAAACAAAGTGAATGAGGCTTATTTTATTTCCTGAGGCTTAATTAATTTTCCATTTTAGAGTAAATAATTATTACAACAATGTCACAAAAAAGTTGTAAATGATTCTTTCTCTAATCAGGACTATTGTAAATACTAAAATGATCTTCTATCTATGCATACACACTGGGGTGTTAATGTCGCTCTGTGCTATCTAAAAGGGCCCTCGTGTCGTTATAGACTATCTAAAAGAGGACCCCCATCATTCTGTACCACCAAAGTGTGGACCTTATTCTCTGTCAGCCATAAAAATCATTCATTTTTTGTGAATAAATTTCCACTTTAATTGAAAATAGATTAACTAATGATATTATTTAGCATTACACTCACCTTCCTGCAGTAAGTAATATTTATGAAAATAATTTTCAAGTATTACATCGACCTGTAGATTGTGTTCAAAAGAAACTGAATGAGGTTTATTTCATTTAAAGTGTTGGTGTCAACATAAAATCACTCAAAGACAGCTATTATCATATATGTCTATATCTGTAGATGTGCCAGTTCAAAGTCCAACTGTCATATATCTACATCTAGGGTCATCATCTGTGTAGGAGCAGATGCTGGCCCACATATTAACTTTCTAATGCCCAAGAGTTTATATTGTATCATGTCACCAAGCAGAATTGCTGAATAAAATCTGTTACAAATATAGATACTGCTAACTGCTCTGAAAATCTAAATGGGCACAGTCAAAGGTAAATGTTCTCTTAAATTCTGTAGCTTTGGTTCCAGTTGTTTTCAGTTCTTACATCTTTAGGAGATCCTAATGTATTTTGTTAATGCTCTCACTTGGACAGATAATCATTGGCTAATTTTATTCAAAAAGCCTTGTTGATAACCATGCTGGTTCTACTCCCCTAAAAGTATTTCTAAAAACTGCTGCTGTAAATTGACAACAATCCATCTAACACAGCAGCCGAATGGCAGGTTCCAGCTTTGTGTTCAGCTATGGTTAGAGTTTAAGGATCAGAATCGTAAAACAGAAATGGTACAATAGCAGTTTTATATTATTACACTAAAATCATATTCATTATGTATTTTACATAGGGCTTCATTTTGCTCATGGATTTTTGGAATCATCAATTCTGGAATGTGTATGTTGCCCCATGCTATCCAAGAGGGAACCTGTGTCATGTGCCTGTGATGAAAATGTAGGCTAAATGTAGTAGGTTGGGAGGCCACAATTTCTTGTTTTCTTATTTTTTTTGTTGCCTTGATTGTTTTTAATTTAATGCTTTTGTTGGACAACAACTTCTCTACAAAGCTAGATTCCTTTTCTGTCACAGCTCTGTTGTGTGTTGTCCAGGCCTTTTACATTTGCTGGGCAAACTGAGCAGACGTGTGTGTGTAGATTCTCGTTCAGTCAAACCCCTGTATTGCTAGTCCACTTCACATCAATTGAACTCTTTGTGTGTCTACATCTGGTCTGGCTTCACATTCACATTTCATGGGCGGGTGGATCAAACAGGCTGCTCTGACATGGGATTATCAAATGAGCAGCTATTAACACCATGGGTGAAGTCAATGAGAGGAAATGGGCAGCTTTAACTACGAATCCACATCCCTGTCTGTAAACAGTGGTATTTTTCCTCAAGCTGACATCAGCCACGATGCCAACGGCTATTATGCAATAGACAACCACTTGTCCACTCTGAGACATGGTAATGTGGCTTTACATATAATAATCCCAAGCAAGTCTCACATATGCAACTGCATATGTGCAACCAAAATAGTTGCATATGTAACTATTTTTCAAGCGTGATTTAGCAGATTATCCTAAAATAAATACAGTGCATCCAGAAAGTATTCACAGCGTTTCACTTTTTCCACATTTTGTTATGTCAGCCTTATTCCAAATCGGATTCAATTATTTTTTTCCCTTAAAATTCTACACAGAACACCCCATAATGACAAAATGAAAAAAGTTTTTTTGAGAGTCTTGCAAATTTATTAAAAATAAAAAACAAAGAAATTACATGTACATAAGTATTCACAGCCTTTGCCATGAAGCTCTAAATTGAGCTCATGTGCATCCTGTTTCCACTGATCATCCTTGAGACGCTTCTACTGCTTAATTGGAGTCCACCTGTGGCAAATTCAGTTGATTGGACATGATTTGGAAAGGCACACACCTGTCTATATAAGGTTCCACAGTTGGCAGTGCATGTCAGAGCATAAACCAAGCATGAAGTCAAAGGAATTGTCTGTAGACCTCCGAAACAGGATTGTGACGAGGCACAAGTCTGGGGAAGGGTACAGAAAAATTTCTGCTGCTTTGAAGGTCCCAATGAGCACGGTGGCCTCCATCATCCGTAAATGGAAGACATTTGGAACCACCAGGACTCTTCCTAGAGCCGGCCGGCCATCTAAACTGAGCAATCGGGGGAGAAGGGCCTTAGTCAGAGAGGTGACTAAGAACCCCATGGTCACTTTGTCAGAGCTCCAGCGTTCCTCTGTGGAGAGAGGAGAACCTTCCAGAAGGACAACCATCTCTGCAGCAATCCACAAATCAGGCCTGTTTGGTAGAGTGGCCAGACGGAAGCCACTTCTTAGTAAAAGGCACATGGCAGCCCGCCTGGAGTTTGCCAAAAGGCACCTGAAGGACTCTCAGACCATCAGCAAAAAAATTCTCTGGTCTGATGAGACAAAGATTGAACTCTTTGGTGTGAATGCTAGGCGTTTTGTTTGGAGGAAACCAGGCACTGCTCATCACCAGGCCAATACCATCCCTACAGTGAAGCATGGTGGCGGTAGCATCATGCTGTGGGGATGTTTTTCAGCAGCAGGAACTGGGAAACTAGTCAAGATAGAGGGGAAGATGAATGCAGCAATGTACAGAGACATCCTGGATGAAAACCTGCTCCAGAGCGCTCTTGACCTCAAACTGGGGCGGCGGTTCATCTTTCAGCAGGACAACGACCCTAAGCACACAGCCAAGATAGCAAAGAAGTGGCTTCAGGACAACTCTGTGAATGTCCTTGAGTGGCCCAGCCAGAGCCCGGACTTGAATCCAATTGAGCATCTCTGGAAAGATCTGAAAATGGCTGTGCACCGGCGCTCCCCATCCAACTTGATGGAGCTTGAGAGGTGTTGCAAAGAGGAATGGGCAAAACTGCCCAAAGATAGGTGTGCCAAGCTTGTGGCATCATATTCAAAAAGACTTGAGGCTGTAATTGCTGCCAAAGGTGCATCAACAAAGTATTAAGCAAAGGCTGTGAATACTTATGTACATGTGGTCTCTTAGTTTTTTATTTTTAATAAATTTTCAAGAATCTCAAAAAAACTTTTTTCATGTTGTCATTATGGGGTGTTGTGTGTAGAATTTTAAGGGAAAAAATGAATTGAATCCGATTTGGTATAAGACTGTAACATAACAAAATGTGGAAAAGGTAACGCGCTGTGAATACTTTCCGGATGCACTGTAAATAAATGTGGACAGAGACAGGTTTGACTCTGACACAGGTGATGATCAGAATGTAGGGGCAGCTAGGGAAAGATGATTGAGTCAGTTAAACAGAAAAAAGTAGAAAACTACATTCAATTGTGAGGACTGGTGTAGAACAAATGCATGAAAGTACTATGAAATGAGACAAGTGTGAATTTCAAACTGGACCTTTGTATTGCCTCTGTATTACTTCACTCTTGAAGGCAAAACCTTTAATTTGAGGCTCTGATTTAAAAACTTCTGCAACTACAGTTTATTGTGGTCTAATGAACGTCTTTTTAGCATTCATTTCTGAGTAAATAATTCTTACAGTCATGTCACAAAAAAAGTTGGAAATGATTCATTCTCTAATTGGGACTATTGTAAATACTAAAATGATCTATCTATGTATACACACTGGGGTGTTAATGTCGCTCTGTGCTATTTAAAAGGGCCCTCGTGTCGTTATAGACTATCTAAAAGAGGACCCCTATCATTCTGTACCACCAAAGTGTGGACCTTATTTTCTGTCAGCCATAAAAACAATCGTTTTTTTTTCAATGAGTTTCCACTGTTATTGAAAATAGACTAATTGAGGCAACTATGACATTATTTAGCATTACACTCACCTTTCTGCAGTAAGTAAGATTTTTAAAAAATCATTTTTACTTGTAGATTGTTTTCAAAACAAACTGAATGAGGTTTATTTCATTTGAAGTGTGAAACAGAAAAAAGTAGAAAACTACATTCAATCACGATGACTGGTGCAGAACAAATGCTGACAGTGACGCTACTATTGACAGCAATGACAGTTTTGGGAGGTGGTGACCAAATCCTGTGCTGATGTGACTGAGATATTTGGCTGTACCAGTGCTACTATTCAGAAGCATACTTTGGAGCTCTGATCCCAGATGTGTGCACCTGAACATTCCTATATTATGCTTGCTTCTCTTCATCGGGAATGGTGAATTAGTGCATACAGACCGGATCTCGAGACATGAAGAGTGAAAGATCAATTGATGTAAACTAGGAATGGAATGACAATGACATTGTTGACAGAGAATCTGTACACGCGTACAATTCATCCAGCAGATTTACAAGCAGTGAAGAAAAAAGAAACTTGCAAACTAAATTAAGACAGAAAAGAATTCATTATTTCAAATGAGTTGTTGTCCACCAAGTATTTAATGCTTTTTTTTTCTTTTGTAATGACATTTGCTGCTATGTGTGTCTGCTAAAGGTAACAAATAATTCTTTAAGAAGCAAAAACCCAGAGAAATTCCCTATATTTAACTAATGACGTAAATAGAGATTGCATTGTTTGCTTCACAGATCAAAACCTCATGCTTTTCTTTACAATTTCGTACTGGTGGGTCCTGGTGGTTGTAAAAATATGAACGTGAGGATTTCTTTTCCGAGAGTGGTGGGATTTTGATACTAATGTTCATAATGTGGTAACAGACATTGTGGAATAAGTCAAAATGTCACCTGTTTTTTAATGCCTTTTTTGATTACAACTCCAGCTCTATTCTAACATGCTTGTTTGTTTATTTGTTTATTTGATAGGGACAGAACAACAAACATTGTTACATTAACCGATGTCATGTTCATAGGTCAATAGCTGACAGCTAATTCGCAGACCTGGTCCCTGCTTGTGTGGACAGAGGTAAAAGTGATGTTCTTGAAGGCTACTGCCCAACCCCCACACACAATTTACATTTCTATGTTGAGGCGCTACGAATGTGCTTGTGTGGACAGAGCTAAAGGTGATCTTTCTTGAAGGCTACTGCCCAACCCCCACGCACAATTTACACTCTGCCATGGCCAAAGAGACAAACAGGTTTCTGCTGTAGCACAGATCAACAGGCTGACTTACGTTCAGACCAATTTCCCTTGTAGTTATGCATGAATAAATTCTATGAGTTTCAAAGGTTTTATTCACTTTGCAAATTGTGATGATCTAAGTATTCACAAAAAACTGAACCATTCAAGTCAAATAAATAAATCATTCTAGTTTCACTCAACAAATGTGCCAGAACTTTCACATTTCAGTACAACCTCTTGTGTGTTGTTGTTTTGTTTGTTTTTAAACCTAGAAGTATGAGTGTACTTCAAACACTTTCAAGTAGATTTTTCCTGTTTCTGAATATGTTGAGCCTGTCTTTTTCATTATAGCATGAACTATCATTTGTTACCTTTAACAGCAGTTTAGAATTACATCAGCCCATTCCCAGTAAAAAATTACTCTGCCTCTGCAGGAGTTTTTAACTTCCAAAGGCAAGGAAGGCCTCATGAAAATCATCAGCTTAAACACACCTTGGCCCGTACTTCAGAATCTGTTGCTGAGACATAGCTTACCGTAAGGCTCAGGTGAAACAAGCCAGATTCAGACTTCTCATCTCTTCTAGATAAATCTCTTTACAAGACACAGCAATGACAAAAATTCCCTACAAATGGTCCCATCATTCTTTAACTCACAAATTAAGTGCGGGTGTTTTTTGGTTTTAGTTTTATTCCTATTTTCTGCAGAAATGCAGAGCAAAAACAAAGTGGATCAATATTTGTTGGACAACAACTTCTCTACAAAGCTAGATTCCTTTTCTGTCACAGCTCTGTTGTGTGTTGTCCAGTCCTTTTACATCTGCTGGGTAAACTGAGCAGTTCACATCAACTGAAACCCTGTAACCCTTCATGTGTCTACGTCTGGTCTAACTGCTCTGATTCACCATTCATGTCAGGGTGGTTAACGATCTTTTTCCAAAGACCCAGTCACTGTTCCGATCATTGGGCAGGGTTTTATATCAATACCGGTCTCCTCGCAGAAGTTTTTACTTGTCTTTTCTGTTTTTGGGAGCGACAGCTTTAGAGGACCAAAAGCATTTCCATGTGTTTTTCCTTCATTGGAGATTCATCTACCTGAATATTTATTTTATTTGTGCACCTTTCAATCAATATGTAAAGATATAATAGTTTTATAGGTAAGTATATTGAAGAGGTACTGTGCAAGAAGAACATTTAACCTACCATCCTTCAAGTTTTTTTCTTCCTTCAAGCAAAGAAAAGGTAAGGTAATTTGCAGCACTTTAATTTAATATTCTAAAACCTCAATGTATAAATGCTAACAATTTAAAAATGACTTTTTTGTCCATTTACCATATAAACATGTGGCACTGCCATCGTACTACTTTAATATTTATGTCTAAATGTGTAGGTAGCATTAATATTCTGATAGAACTCACAACAAAAAAACTGAGAAGTTTACTATTATGAAAATGCAGATACTATAATTCTTCTGCCTCATAGTTAATGTTGCACCTTTTATCTAAATATTTACAGTGACAAGGTTTCAAAGTATTGTTGATAGTGTAACTACTGAGCTATTTTCTGTTGGACATGCCTGGTATGCAGCAACACATGAGCATTTCTGAAACTTATATCACACTATTAATGCATATTTATTTGTTTCCTGTTAATCAGGTTAGGGAGTTATTGCCACTAACAAAATTACAAAATTTGAAATGATGACCATGTCTAATAGGTTTTTTTTCTGCATTTTCAAGGAATCCCGTCGGATGAGTTCATTCGAAAACCTTGCCTCTAACCCTGGCGTTACGGACGTTGGAGAACCTGTTTTTAACACCACAAAAAAGATTGCAAATGGATGCAATGCTGCTGAAATTTTCCCAGGATTCTTCCAGAGCAACAAAGTTGCAGTGAAAAGAGTTGCAAAGCATATTTCTCAAAATGAGAATAAAATGGCACATGTCCTATGTTCAGAAACATTCAAAGCAGAACATCTTTTACAACCAATTGCAGTGTTGGAAGATAATTACTTTGCTTATTTTGTCTCCCCTCTCTGCAAATACAGTCTGGCGGAGGTAATTGAAAACAAGAACTTTCCTGACAGAGAAAGTTTGACTGAGGCTCAAAGACTGGGGATCTGCCAGGAGCTACTGCAAGGACGACAAGAACTCCATTCACGCGGGATTTTGCACAGAGACCTGAAGCCCGAAAACATTTTGTTTGGTAAAAAAAAGAATAAATCGTTTAGCCATAGCCATAAACTATCTGGTAGAATGTATTTATTATCCAATTTTTCATTATACATCATAGAAAAGACGTTATTTTGTGGATATTGTATTAAGAGGTACATGTCTAAGGATCATTTTCAATATTTTACAGATATCAGCAACAAATTGTTTATCGCAGATTTTGGAGCAAGCAGGAAACTGGATTTGGCACAATCAGCTTTGCAGTCTCAAATGGCTGGATCTTTGTCTTGGTCAAGTTATGAAGATGTTTGAGGCATGCAATACAAATACAAGAAAGAGTCAGATATCCAGGTAAGTTCAGGATGGAAATGTCGCTTCAATGGCCATGATGACTGCTATGAGTTTACATGTCTTTAAAATATGTGAAATGTGGAGCTGAAAATGAATAAACTAGGTCTGCTGTATGGTGAATTGTATCACATGTCAGTATTCAAATCAGTTTACATAAACTCAACTGTATATTATAAGTAATATTTTAATCATTGTAATGTTTATATATACATACTCAAAAAATATAAACGCAACACTTTTGTTTTTGCTCCCATTTTTTATGAGATGAACTCAAAGATCTAAAACTTTTTCCACAAACACAATATCATCATTTCTCTCAAATATTGTTCACAAATCTGTCTAAGTCTGTGATAGTTAGCACTTCTCCTTTGCTGAGATAATCCATCCCACCTCACAGGTGTGCCATATCAAGATGCTGATTAGACACCATGATTAGTGCACAGGTGTGCCTTAGACTGCCCACAATAAAAGGCCACTCTGAAAGGTGCAGTTTTATCACACAGCACAATGCCACAGATGTGGCAAGATTTGAGGGAGCGTGCAATTGGCATGCTGACAGCAGGAATGTCAACCAGAGCTGTTGCTCGTGTGTTGAATGTTCATTTCTCTACCATAAGCTGTCTCCAAAGGCGTTTCAGAGAATTTGGCAGGACATCCAACTAGCCTCACAACCGCAGACCACGTGTAACCACACCAGCCCAGGACCTCCACATCCAGCATGTTCACTTCCAAGATGGTCTGAGACCAGTCACTCGGACAGCTGCTGAAACAATCGGTTTGCATAACCAAAGAATTTGTGCACAAACTGTCAGAAACCGTCTCAGGGAAGCTCATCTGCAAGCTTGTCATCCTCATCGGGGTCTCCACCTGACTCCAGTTCGTCGTCGTAACCGACTTGAGTGGGCAAATGCTCACATTCGATGGCGTCTGGCACGTTGGAGAGGTGTTCTCTTCATGGATGAATCCCGGTTTACACTCTTCAGGGCAGATGGCAGACAGCGTGTGTGGTGTCGTGTGGGTGAGCGGTTTTCTGATGTCAACAATTTTGTCCATGTGTGTATACAGTGCCTTGCGAAAGTATTTGGCCCCCTTGAACTTTTCAACCTTTCGCCACATTTCAGGCTTCAAACATAAAGATATAAAATTTTAATTTTTTGCCAAGAATCAACAACAATTGGGACACAATCGTGAAGTGGAATGAAATTTATTGGATATTTTATACTTTTTTTAACAAATAAAAAACTGAAAAGTGGGGTGTGCAATATTATTCGGCCCCTTTACTTTCAGTGCAGCAAACTCACTCCAGAAGTTCAGTGAGGATCTCTGAATGATCCAGTGTTGTCCTAAATGACTGGTGATGATAAATAGAATCCACCTGTGTGTAATCAAGTCTCCGTATAAATGCACCTGCTCTGTGATAGTCTCAGGGTTCTGTTTAAAGTGCAGAGAGCATCATGAAGACCAAGGAACACACCAGGCAGGTCCGAGATACTGTTGTGGAGAAGTTTAAAGCCGGATTTTGATACAAAAAGATTTCCCAAGCTTTAAACATCTCAAGGAGCACTGTGCAAGCAATCATATTGAAATGGAAGGAGTATCAGACCACTGCAAATCTACCAAGACCCGGCCGTCCCTCTAAACTTTCACCTGGAACAAGGAGAAGACTGATCAGAGATGCAGCCAAGAGGCCCATGATCACTCTGGATGAACTGCAGAGATCTACAGCTGAGGTGGGAGAGTCTGTCCATAGGACAACAATCAGTCGTACACTGCACAAATCTGGCCTTTATGGAAGAGTGGCAAGAAGAAAGCCATTTCTCAAAGATATCCATAAAAAGTCTCGTTTGAAGTTTGCCACAAGCCACCTGGGAGACTAACCAAACATGTGGAAGAAGGTGCTCTGGTCAGATGAAACCAAAATGGAACTTTTTGGCCACAATGCAAAACGATATGTTTGGCGTAAAAGCAACACAGCTCATCACCCTGAACACACCATCCCCACTGTCAAACATGGTGGTGGCAGCCTCATGGTTTGGGCCTGCTTTTCTTCAGCAGGGACAGGGAAGATGGTTAAAACTGATGGGAAGATGAATGGAGCCAAATGCAGGACCATTCTGGAAGAAAACCTGTTGGAGTCTGCAAAAGACCTGAGACTGGGACGGAGATTTATCTTCCAACAGGACAATGATCCAAAACATAAAGCCAAATCTACAATGGAATGGCTCACAAATAAACGTATCCAGGTGTTAGAATGGCCAAGTCAAAGTCCAGACCTGAATCCAATCGAGAATCTGTGGGCAGAGCTGAAGACTGCTGTTCACAAACGCTCTCCAGCCAACCTCACTGAGCTCGAGCTGTTTTGCAAGGAAGAATGGGCAAGAATTTCAGTCTCTCGATGTGCAAAACTGATAGAGACATACCCCAAGCGACTTGCAGCTGTAATTGCAGCAAAAGGTGGCGCTACAAAGTATTAATGCAAGGGGGCCGAATAATATTGCACGCCCCACTTTTCAGGTTTTTATTCGTTAAAAAAGTTTAAAATATCCAATAAATTTCGTTCCACTTCACGATTGTGTCCCACTTGTTGTTGATTCTTGACAAAAAATTAAAATTTTATATCTTTATGTTTGAAGCCTGAAATGTGGCGAAAGGTTGAAAAGTTCAAGGGGGCCGAATACTTTCACAAGGCACTGTATATATATATATATATATATATAATTGCAATCTGTGCAATATGGAAGGGTGATTATGACTGGACATTGATTCAAATGAATCTCCTGTATTGCAGACAACAGGGTGCCTGGTGCATTACATACTGACAGATGGAGAGCACCCCTATCAAGCAACTACACCCTACTCCAACGATCCACTGGCGTTATTTCAAAATCTCAGAGCGGGCACCTTTACTCTTCAGTGCGAGGAAAGGCATCAAGGTATCATTGGCAGAATGCTGTGTAAATCGACAGAAGCATGCCCTACCATTGAAGAATGCCTTCAAGCCATCACAAGTATGTGCCCAGACAGACAGTTCTGACTTTGTCACTTCACCAGTTAAACATATCATTAAAACAATATATGCATACACTATAGCTAATATTGCAAGATTGTATGCATAGGGCAAATGTAATCCTTAATTGATTGAATATGGTAAATGTCTGTTATGTGTTCACAGGTTTCACACACCAAGCTGATCACAATGGAGTCACAAACAACAGTAATAACAATGGAAATAAAGTAAGCATTTAATTATCTATTTCAACATTTTGTAGAAGTTATAAACATTATCATAAAATTTATAACATAATTTAATATGTTGATTTTGCATTGTTATTTTTACAGGACCAAACCCACATAGCCAATTGCTCTCCTCAAGCATCAAATGAGATTGACACTCAACACAGTGCCAACAGTGATCAGCCAGGGAGTGTCTGCAATGTAGTGATGGATTCCTCTTCTCACATTGAAGATGATACAGTGGGTATGGAAAGTATTCAGACCCCTTGAAATTTTTCACTCTCTGTGTCATTGCAGCCATTTGCCAAAATCAAAAAAGTTCATTTTATTTCTCATTAATGTACACTCAGCACCCCAGCTTGACAGAAAAAAACAGAAGTTTAGAAATTTTTGCAAATTTATTAAAAAAGAAAAAGTGAAATATCACATGGTCATAAGTATTCAGACCCTGTGCTCAGTATTGAGTAGAAGCACCCTTTTCAGCTAGTACAGCCATGAGTCTTCTTGGGAATGACGCAACAAGTTTTTCACACCTGGATTTGGGGATCCTCTGCCATTCTTCCTTGCAGATCCTCTCCACTTCTGTCAGGTTGGATGGTGAACATTGGTGGACAGCCATTTTGAGGTCTCTCCAGAGATGCTCAATTGTGTTTAGGTCAGGGCTCTGGCTGGGCCAGTCAAGAATGGTCACAGAGTTGTTCTGAAGCCACTCCTTTGTCATTGTAGCTGTGTGCTTCGGGTCATTGTCCTGTTGAAAGGTGACCCTTTGGCCCAGTCTGAGGTCCTGAGCACTCTGGAAGAGGTTTTCCTCCAGGATATCTCTGTACTTGGCCGCATTCATCCTTCCTTCAATTGCAACCAGTCGTCCTGTCCCTGCAGCTGAAAAACACTCCCACAACATGATGCTCCCACCACCACGTTTCACTGTAGGGATTGTATTGGGCAGGTGATGAGCAGTGCCTGGTTTTCTCCACACATACTGCTTAGAATTAACACCAAAAGGTTCAATCTTGGTCTCATCAGACCAGAGAATCTTATTTCTCATAGTCTGGGAGTCCTTCATGTGTTTTTTGGCAAACTCTATGCGGGCTTTCATGTGTCTTGCACTGAGGAGAGGCTTCCGTCGGGCCACTCTGCCATAAAGCCCCGACTGGTGGAGGGCTGCAGTGATAGTTGACTTTGTGGAACTTTCTCCTATCTCCCGACTGCATCTCTGGAGCTCAGCCACAGTGATCTTTGGGTTCTTCTTTATCTCTCTCACCAAGGCTCTTCTCCCACAATTGCTCAGTTTGGCTGGATGGCCAGGTCTAGGAAGAGTTGTGGTCGTCCCAAAGTTCTTCCATTTGAGGATTATGGAGGCCACTGTGCTCTTAGGAACCTTGAGTGCTGCAGAAATTCTTTTGTAACCTTGGCCAGATCTGTGCCTTGCCACAATTCTGTCTCTGAGCTCCTTGGGCAGTTCCTTTGACCTCGTGATTCTCATTTGCTCTGACATGCATTGTGAGGTGTAAGGTCTTATATAGACAGCTGTGTGCCTTTCCTAATCAAGCCCAATCAGTTTAATTAAACACAGCTGGACTCCAATAAAGAAGCAGAACCATCTCGAGGAGGATCAGAAGAAATGGACAGCATGTGAGTTAAATATGAATGTCGCTGCAAAGGGTCTGAATACTTCTGACCATGTCATATTTCAGTTTTTCTTTTTTAATAAATTTGCAAAAATTTCTACATTTCTAATTTTTTTTCTGTCAAGATGGCATGCTGAGTGTACATTAATGAGAAATAAAATGAGCTTTTTTGATTTTGGCAAATGGCTGCAATGACAGAGAGTGAAAAATTTCAAGGGGTCTGAATACTTTCCGTACCAACTGTATATCTGTCATTGAAATGATAATTGTGGATTAATTTCTTTTTGGCCAGGGCTGACAAATATTGATTCTAACTGTGCTAAAACTGTAACAAAAATGTTGTGAGAGAATTTATAGCATTCATTTCATTTTCTTATTCTTTTTTTTCTGTATTTCAGGAAATAGAACCACAGATCTCCCTTTCCCTTGATATGTCAGAAGAAGAAGAGGATATTGATGATGAACCGGCAGAAGTAGATGATGAAGTAGCCAAGAAAGTCATCACAAAAAAAGCAGTTAAGACTGGGATGAAAACGGATGAAAATGTCCTTGAATGCAGTTTGAAGGGTGTCAAAGTGAAAATGTCCTCAAACACCCCACACAAACGTGTCTATTACAAGAAAAATTATTGCCTCTATTGTGAGAAGCCTTTCGGAAAAGTTACAAGACACCTGATGCGAAAACATCAAGATGAAGTTGACATTGCAAAGGCACTTGCACACAAGCAAGGATCCACGATGCGCAGTTTTCTTCTGAGCAAAATAAGGAACAAGGGAAAGTACATACATAACTGTTCAGTCAAATCCGCACGTCAAGGACAAATGGTACCAAAAAGACAAACAACCTACTTGTTGTCAGCAACAGACTTTCTGCCATGCTATTTTTGTTTGGTTATGTACATCAGAACAGATCTCTGGAGGCATCAAAGGCGTTGCAAATTGAGACCAGACGGGCCAGTGAAACGAAAAGTTCAGACATATTGCTCCTTCCTCTTGCCAATGGACCATCCCGTTTCCGATGGACTTAAAAAAATTCTGGAGGACATGACATATGATGCTGTTACACGACGGGTGAAATCCAACCAACTGATTCTGTCATTGGGTGAGAGGATGTTCCTGAAAAATGGAGAAGTTGGATGCCATCGAGCAGATATGAGAAATAAAATGCGAGAACTTACCAGACTTGTTCTGGTGGCAAGAGATCTTGACAAAGACACTGTTTTCCTGAAGGACTTGATTACCCCGGCTAAATTTAACACTGTGCTTGCGGCAGTGAAAAAGATGACAGGATTTGACCACCTAACAAACAGATTTGCAGTTCCCTCAACTGCACTAAAACTACGCCATTCCCCGATGAAGGTCTGATATATTTTGTAGGGAGAGGCTCTGCGACTAGAGGATGACATCTTAAAGGCACAAGCAGAACATTTCAGCAAATTAATTCAACTGGAATGGACAACCCACGTGCCATCAAATGCATTAAAAACGTTGTACCAGAGGAAATGGAACAAGCCACAAGTACTGCCTCTTGCCAAGGACATAAAGAAGCTCCAGGACCACTTGAAAACTGCTGTGGAGGTCAGCAGAAAGTCCCTCCTGGAGTGTCCATCATCAAACGCATGGAATAATCTTTCTCAAGCAACTTTGACACAGCTGATCCTCTTCAACTGGCATCGTGAAGGAGAGGTTTCCAGGATGGAGGTCGAAACATACCGACACAGAAACAAACACATTATGCAAGATGAAATTCTGCAGAGCCTCACAGCCTTTGAAAAAAAATTGTGTGAAAACCTCACCAGGATAGAAGTGCGTGGGAAAAGAGGACGCAAAGTACCAATACTCCTTTCAACAGATGCAAAAGAATCCATAGATCTTCTGATCAACACTAGAGACAATGTTGGGGTTTCTCCAAGCAACCCCTACATTTTTGCCTGTCCTGTCAAAGAGTCTGTGGAGCCTATTCGTGGATGTGACACTTTAAGGCGATATGCACAAAGCTGTGGGGCTAAGCATCCAGAAAATATCCCCTCCACTACACTAAGAAAGCATGTGGCTACAGTTTCACAGCTTTTAAACTTAGAAGATAATGAACTGGACCAGCTGGCAACATTCAAGGGACACAACATTAATGTGCATAGGAAATTTTACAAAATGCCTGAAGCAACTCTGCAAGTGACAAAAGCAGAATTCTGTTTGCCATCCAAAATGGAATGGGCAAATTCAAAGGATAATCCCTGGAGGACATTATCCCAAACATTGACTGTAAGTAAAATATTCTTTCATACAAGTTTTCGAACTTAATTTTCATGTTTTGTAAAGCACAAAACAATGCAAATAGATTAATTTTAAAAATTAAGAATGTGTTTTTTCTTTGATTTTGTTGCCGTTGAAGATGGCTCCAGTGACTCAGAAACAGAAAATTTTCACTCTAAAGACCAGTCTGCCCCTACAGATGAGGATGGTAAGTTTTTGCATGGGATGCAGTATTTTAGTATAGTATTTAGCTTTCATTCATTCAATTTATTTAAATAATTGCATTTTATTTGTTTCTACCCAAGTGGTTTCAGGAAACTTGGATGCGGAGGATTCAGAAGAAAGGGCTACTCTTTCAAGAAGGACTGACCTCTCGGAAAAGCCTGTTGAAGACACAGAGAAATTGCCATACGATCCAAAAAGTATGTTTACAGTACAAGAATATTACTTATTAATATCATGACATTTATTTTTTAAGAACTGATTGTGGTCTCACAACTAAAATGTGTTTTCAGTTGTGTAAAATTTAATATCCACTTACTTTCTTAAGTTATTTAGAGGGAAACCCTAAAGGCCCTGGTCCCAAAGAGAGAGGGATATCATTGAACAGCATTTTAAGAGATTCCTGAAGGAAATGAAGATCCCTAGCAAACTAGACTGTGAGAAATGCTTACATGAAAACAATATTCTAAAGGATAATGACAGAGACTGGAAAGCTGTGAAATATTTTGTTCACAACTGAATCACTTCTATGAAAAAAAAACATTTGAGTCAGGGGTATTAAGACAATAAATACTGAGAGCTCGCATTGTGGATGATCAATGTTCAATGTCATTCTGGGAGCTCGCATATGGAGTATCAATGTAGAGTGTTAATACTGAGAGTCCAGTAAAATGGAGCTTTCAGTGTTAGACTCATAACATTGGTAGTCCATGTAAATGGAGCATCAGTGTCATTGTTTAAATTACCGCTAACTCTTCATTGTTTGTATTGTGCCTTGCTCGTCATTGTATTATGTCTTGCTTTTCATTGTTTTATTGCCTGTTGCAATTTTTTATTATGCTCTTCTTGATTATTATTTAATTTTTATTGTTAATAACGACCTCTTGCTTTATAAAAAATATTTTCATTGTCTGTAGCTCTTTTCATGGTTTTTAAATGTGTCTCCCTATTTATCTATCTATCACTTTTAATATTTCTATAATTTGTGTGTTATCGTTGTGGTCACTCATCACTGAGGGTGGAAAGTCTGCACTACCGCGGGGGGGGGGGGGGGGGGGCTCTTTTAATGAGCTTATGAGTTTTTTTATGTCATAAACTGTCTGAACAGTTTATTATGTAAAAAACCATTACCGTCGTTAGGAGTCCAGCAAAAGCAAGTGACAAACCCTCAGTTTAGGAGTGTGTGTGTGGACTCAACATCACTTTAAATAAACATTGACTTGATTTCACGGAACATCCTGTATTGTGCTTTTTACTGTTTTACATTCGTGATTGTAGGCAGGTGTTATGTGATAGCTATTGGTATTACAAGCAAAGTTGGGTAGAATACAAAACATTAGCAAAATGTAATGCTTTTCTTTTTCCTTAAAACATGCTTGTTCCATCTGCTTCTAAATAGCATTTAATTAGATAAAGTTTGAAAATGGTTGAAATATACTCTGAAGTTGAACCTTAGTATATTATGACAAAAATATTAAATCCAGTTATGCTTGAAGATACTGATTCTGTAAGTAACCCATCAAATATACCATCTCATCTCAAACTATATTGAAATTTACATTTTTGATTTCCCTCAAAGAACACTTCAGACTTATGCCAATCAGTCATGTTGTATTTACAACTGAATTTTTTTAAAAACTAATGGAAAGGTTATAAAAACACCATCTTAGGACTTTGTAATATCCAGGATTATTGAACTGAATGTGACTCATCTCTGAGTTGAATCGGTGATCAGGCATATATCCTCTTCTTACACACACATGCAGGAGTGTGAACATCGCTCCATGCTAACTAAGAGGGAGCCCATGTCGTTCTGTGCCATCAAAGAGGGGACTCTTATCATTCTGTACCATCCAACAGTGGACCTTCTTTTCCTTCTTCATTTAATTATTACAGAAATTTTCAAAAGGTTTTTATGCATTATTTATTTTTTTAATACTTATTGTGTATTGTAAAAAAAATAATTAATTTGCTGTCAGTATCCCCATTTGATTATTTCCATCTATACTTAGCTGTGGCGAGTGCCACATACTAAGATGAAAACACCGCAGCAGTTTCTACCAATGATGCGATGCTACATGTAAGCTCTGTACCTTTACAACACTCAAGGTTGCACATTAGCAGAAAGTTAGGTTCAAGCTTTCTGTTCAGTCATGTTAAATTTTGTGTTTGTTAGTTATTATAATCTATTAAATGTAAAGCAGAAAAGTAATGATAGTAATGATATAACATTCATTTGTGATACCCTTAGGTTACTATTTTTACATTTCAAAAACTCATTTCATACTCATCCATTCTGGAGTGTGCATGCCATGCCATGCCATGAAATGCCATGCTATCCAAGTTGGGCATCTGTGGTTAACTTTTTCTTCCACCATGCATCAACACACATTCTTCTATTTACAGACAGAGGACAGAAGTACATTGTAAAAATTTGTTAAAACCAGCAGTGAGTGATGCTATATTCAAGCTTTGCACATTCATGGCACACATTTGCGTTTGTCTTCTTAGAAGAATTTTTATCACACCAGTCGAATGATAGCAGTTAAAAGTCTTACATTCTTTAAAGCTTTGATTTTTTAAATTAAAATTTCCATTCTTTTTTTTTAATCGGTGTCCATTGCAGAGTGTGAACATCGCTCCATGCTATCTAAGTGGGACCCATGTCATTCTGTGCCATCAAACAGGGGACTTTTATCATTTTAAAAAGTAGTAGTTTCCATCAAAAACATCAACACACATTCTCAAATGTACTGATTGAGGAAACAAGCATATGGTCAAATGAAGTTAAATTTTCTTCTTGTGAAAAATTATCCGGGTGTTTTAGGACTGAAAAAATGTAGATGTTTTATAAAAGTCTAACATCTGTATTTTAGTGGTTAATTTAAAATCTAAAGAAATTATCACAAGCCTGGCAATTTTATGGTCAATATTGTTCTGGTTTTCTTTTACTACTTTTTTCTTAAATTGTCTTTTTTGTTGTGATAGTCCTTTATTTTAGTATAAATTAAAGTTTAAAGCTAGTTAAGACTTCCATAAAATTTTAAATTTCCTTACAAAACAGAATCAAATCATGTCTAATGAGCCTGGTTCCTTCAGTAAGTAGTGTCTCCTCTTAATCCCTCAGAGCCTCCCTGCAGCAGCAAGCCATTCATACAGCAGACGAGTGTGTGAACGACGTGTGTGAATGGGTCGTTGACATACCTGTTCCTGTCTACAGGGGTGCTGCCGAGTGCGCATATTTACACATACCTACCTCCTGGGCCCCACTTGGCAAAAATTATAAAACTTCACCAGAAGGTTTTAGACATGATTTTAGCATGATCTAAAGCATGACCAAGAGGGGTCCGGAAAATGGGCCACTGTTGGTAATGAGGGCCACACTTGGTGAATGTGTAACGACGCCTGGGCCACACTTAGATAGTAGCACGAGTACACACACACACACACACACACACACACACACACACACACACACACACACACACACACACACACACACACACACACACACACACACACAAGAATAGAGATGAGAAAGAGCTAGATGCAAACACATGCCAGAGTTCCCAAGTGAGGCAGACTTATGAAGGTAAAAGCACGTACATGAGCTTAAGCACGCCCATTCATTTGCAAACACCCACAATGACATACACAATGACACACACACATACACACAGACTCATCTAAAATCTATTAAACTTCCTCCACGGTGCCCCCACCCCCCCACCCTCCTAAGAACTCACCCATGGGCTCAGAGTACCACCTCCTTGTTCAATCCTGCTCGTCTGAATAATATCTGCTGTGATGAATGGCGCCATAACTCTGATATCCACAATCAATCTCTGCTTTAAAGACACATCCATCTTCTGTAATGCTGAATTGGGGGTGTGTATGTGTGTGTCGATGGAGGAGGGGGTGAGGGGTGGGCAGAGGGGAGACAGGGGTAGAGAGGAGGTGGTGGGGTGCTTGCCTGACCTCCTCGGGGAGGAGGAAGGGGGCTCAAGAGGTGCTGATGGGAGGCAAAGAAGGGGGTGGCACTGAGTGATGTCTGTCAGCTCACATCTGGCTGCAAAAATAA